>NW_013666100.1:391739-403624 GCF_000517525.1 Limulus polyphemus | reverse complement strand
ACCACCACAGCAAAAATATATTACATACCAGTAGAAATGTGGGGTTGCATTTGGTCCCAGATTCTCGCCAAATGAGTTTACTCCTTTTATTTGTTTGTTGAAGCTCCATTCTATAAAAAATAATGTTTCTTCACGTGTTTTTCATCCACTAGGCGTGTTTTAGGCATTTTTGAAGGTGAATTGCTTTGCCCATTTGCTCTGTCCGAATGCATCTTCCTGTGTTGGAATCAACATATAACATTCTTCTGTAGTATTCTGAATGATTATCTGCTTTGCCGATGCGTTCTTCCAACTGCCATTGGTTTGGAAGAGGTTCTGCTCTCTACTAATGATACATTGTAACTTATCCGCCATTTCGCAACAGCCTGCTCTGTGTATCAGTGACCAGTTTGGAGCTCGTTAAACTCTGCTATATGCCTTCAAAGTGACAACTGACACATTAAGATCGCTATATGAAATGTCGAAGAATGATCTTAAAGATCACATAACTGATTTTCAGATGCCTGATTTATATAACATTTAACTCCGAGAATGGTTAATTAGTACTTTTTTAATGGTAATTTTGTTTTGTTACAGCTATAATACTTCAAATTCTAATTATTCCTTAATTGTTTGGTATACAGTGTATTATAAGTTCCGGTTATATTTGAAACGTTTTGTGCACCATATAGAATTTTCTTTTCAATCCTTCTTCATATTCGTATTTGTTATCTGACTTGTCATGTATGTCAATAAAAAGATGTTCACAGCAGTCGAAAGTTAAACGTTCTCTAATTTGACTGTCGTAAGTGAAAGATAAACGTCATTTTCATGGTAATTTTCTAATAACTCTCTTGAAACATATAAAGATTAGTTCGTTGATTTAGCAATCATAATTATATGTTTTCTTTAATTCGTTTAACTGTGCACTTATGTGTATTTGTTTATTAATATATTTATTTGTAAACTTCTTTTTCTGTAGTCTACTTTTACATTCTTTATTTATCTTCCTGGAAAAAACCCGGCTCTGTCTATCTCTATTGGCCCCCCAGTGGCACAGCGGTATGTCTGCGGACTTACAACGCTAGAATCCGGGTTTCGATACCCGTGGTGGGCAGAGCACAAATAGCCCATTGTGTAACTTTGTGCTTAATTACAAACAAACAAACTATATCTATTTATTAAGCTTTTAATATTCTGCTATGTCACTTTACTTCCTCAGTTGTCTGTCTAATAACATTTTTGAAATTTTGCTCATAAACCATCCTGTATAGTTCAGGAAGAATGATAAACTGCTGCTATAAACAAAATGTACGTAAACATGTAAAGTAAAAACTTATGAGATTAAAAAGCACATACTTCGTATGTTAGGTTGTTCACCAGTGATATTATTACGTTCATCCGATCCCAGTGTTAAAGTATCTAGTCATCCTAATGAGATTAAAAAGCGATGCCTCCGAAAATTGATTTCAGGCTACACAAGCTGTTCAAACAAGACAGAAAAGGATAAAAGAAAAAGAGCCCTTGATCACTTTAGTCAAAGTCCATTTTACGAGTACTCCACTCATTGATAATCAGAACAACAAAAATAAAAATGTATGTACTTCATA
The DNA here is from genome assembly GCF_000517525.1 of Limulus polyphemus. Lineage (NCBI taxonomy): Eukaryota > Metazoa > Arthropoda > Merostomata > Xiphosura > Limulidae > Limulus > Limulus polyphemus. The sequence goes on along the minus strand of NW_013666100.1, from coordinate 402,035 downwards.
TTCTGTTTGTGGAGAACTTCAAGATGTTATGCTTATCTTGAAGTGTACAAGTACATTTGGCATCTCATTTTAGTTGCTCCCCCCCCCTCCAGTAGCACAGCGGTAAGGCTGCGAATTTATAATGATAGAAACAGTGTTTCGATACCCGTGGTGGGCACAGCACAGATAGCCTATTGTGTAGATTTGTGCTTACCTACGAATAAAGGAACAACCAAACCTTTCATTTATTTACGTAGAATATATATTCCATTGTATTAATATATGACAGATTCTCTATATAAAGTACTGTATCTTTAAGTACGACGAATTACATATATATATATATATGTAGATACACAGCTATATTCTGAATGAACACTTTGTATAATGTCGAGTTTGAATATCATTCGTTTTTATAATAGCCTGCACTCATCGTGATACCGGAAGGTGACTTGTTTGATTATAGTTCCTAATCGTCGATGATTATGGTCTGAAGCTAGGTCACGGATATTACAGAGGATTTCCGATGGCAAGTTAATGTTCAAAATTATTTAAAATATAATTGTATTGAGATCCGGTGACTATGCTGACTTAGGAATATTTGTCAGGATTTATGAATCAAATAAGGACAATGTGAGCGTGTGAGATGTTTCATTATCATCTTGGATAAGCCTTTGTCCATTGTGTGGGGGAATACAGTAGTGTGGTATGGACATAATTAACAACTATATGTACTTATATACTCTTAATGTCATTCACCTATCTAGTAAAACCCAACACTCACCAGGTTCCATGCACCATTGTACTACTTTTAGCAGTATACACTATCCGTGGAGCTCTCTCGACATTACGTTCACCCTAATGTCAATATAGAGAAGGTTGAAACTGGATTCTTCAGACAATATCACGTGCTTACAATCATCTTTTGTTCATTGTTTGCGTTTTAATCCCACAAAAGACGTGCTTTCATGTTTTCATCTGAGATACGTGATTTTTAGTTTCAGTTTTGTATTGTTATTTGCACGGGACCATTGAACATAATCAAATATTGACCGTTGTTGAAATAATCTGTCAATTAGGACACACTCTGACGTTTATAATACTTTATGAACTTACCAAATTTGTTTGACCTCCGTTTGTCATGAGCAGTCACAGCTTTTCTATATTTGGAAACTGTATTCTCTTTTGATTGCTACATAAGTTTTTAAAACAGTCGACCGAAAAAAAAAAGAAAATGTTTTTTTTATAATAACGCCTTGCTAGACAAGCACTGATTATTATTGTTATTATTATTTGCAATTCCGAGATATATTTACTGTTATTCGTTATTTTGCATATTAACCATGAGGGGAAAGTCAGGTAAGACGGCCACCCATGTATATTATCAGGAATTGATCACGTGAGCCTGTGCATAAACCCTCTGGTAGACGGGTGCAAATGTGAATGATCAAAGCGAGACTTTTTTTTTTTGTTTTAAAACAACTTGGATCTAAGGTAAACTTTTTTAACTTTCTATGGTTACAGAAAATTTCACTTTGTTGATTTCAAACAATGAAGAACAACAGACGCCGAGTATGTCGTAAAAATACTGTTCAGGTTTACAGATTGTTTTTATAACGAATCATTGTTTTATGACGAATATCTTAGGGTACAGTGAGGTGTGAGTGAGTAGCGGAGCGTTTCTCCACACTAGTACTCATGAAAATCTTTGCCTTCTCGATCCATGTCGGGACCATTTAAATGATGATTAAAGTGATTAAGATACAGTTGATAAATGCATCGTTTATTTTAACTTGCAACTTTTATGAGTTAAAAGTGGGCCTTTCGACCCTTTCTTGGGAGTCCGTTTTATCAAGCCTTAAAGGCAAAATGGCCTTAACTACAAAAAGTGAGCCTTCATCCAATATTTAAAAAATGTCTAGATGTAATGTTTTTTAAAAAACTAGCATTGACACCTATAACAACAAAAGGTTTCTCCATTTGAAACACTTTTCGTAAATTCATAATTTTTTTAAAGGGACAAAAACAAGCTTATTACCCCATCAAGGATGTCCCTTCCAGCTCACAACTATAACTACCCTTTACTACTCGTGTATTCATCCAATATTTTCTTGAACTCAGTTAATTTTTTTACATCCACAACCCTTGAAGGCAGCTCATTCCAAAAACCAACCACCCTGTTTGAAAAGTAATACTGTCTAAACTGCAGACGACTCCTACGCTGCCAAAATTTGAATTTATGATCCATTGTTCTATTGTTTTCACTGCTAAACACAAAAATGTTTGATGGATCTATATTATCAATACCCTTAATAATCAAATCCCTTCTGACCCTTATCCTCTCCAGAAAAAACAAGTTTAGAGATTTTATTCTCTCCTCATAGAACAATCCCATCATCCCAGGTATCATCCTAGAGGCTCTTCTCTGAACCTTCTCCATATTATTAGCCTATTAGCCATACTGCTAGATACAATACACTGTTTAGATAACTTAAGTGATTTTACAATCACAACACGAAGATCTTTTTTCTTCAACCACAGTATTCAATGCATTACCACTTAAATCATAACAATAATTTGCATTGTGAAAACCTACATGCATCAACTCACATTTTGGATAGCTAAACATCAAAACATCATCCGTATTGACTAAATCTCTCTATAAGTCTGCAGCATCTTTGATACAGTTAGTCACCTTAAATCTCTTAATGTCATCTGCAAACTTCAATATTTTGTTAGTCATTCCAGAATATTACTTGTAAATGTCTATAAATATATAAATAACCTTCATTTGCTGGAGAACAATGACTTATTTATTGAAAATACAAGTAATAGGTATATATTTTTTTCCATTTTAAATTTGTGCATATTATTATTTTGAGCTCATACATCCTGTTTCACTCAAAGAACATATGGATAGTGAGAGTTGTTAAAAAGTTCATTATTAGGAAGCGACCATTAGATCAGTTGGTAAATCACGAAACTGATGTATGAGAGGTTTTAAGTAAAATCCAGAACCCAGAATATGCAAAAGACTAGGGGTTGTCCAATAACCGTGAGATAGGAAGGGCCAAAGATGTATTATGTTTGTAAGAGGGGAAGGATATGACATTTTGAGAGAGTCTTACAAAGAAACGCTAGCGGATTATCCCTCTAGCTCAGATGGTAAACTACTCGCATGAAGTACGAGCTGTCCTGTCTTCAAGTCGGGTGGAGGGAGACGCAAAAATGATATTAACTCGCATACAAGTTTCTGTAGTTTGAATTAGGAAAGGAATGAATGTGGAGAAACTGCGGTATCAAAGATAGTTTTAGGGTGTAGACCACTTTAGTCATATGTGCGTGATATTATTATGGCTATAGAAGTTTTAAATAATGTTATAACCTTTGCTGTGCCTTTGCAAGACATATAAAGCCAGTGCCTTCGAAGTTGGGTTCATGTACTTCATGCTAATATAATTTTTTGAAGCACATTTCTCATAAACCCGAAAGCCCAATAACTCTGGTGGTACTTTTTTATGGTCTCCTCATGACTCTTTTGCTCGTTTATGTTCTATGAGGATCAAAAACCTATGTAAAATTTCAAGTAGTTTTGTCAGAATTCGTGGGAGGAGTTCAAAACTCAGGTAAACATAAATACAATTGAAAAATACTATATACACAAGGCTGATAACTGCTACAGAGCTAGTAAAGGTTCTTGCTTAAATTACTAAGATCCAATTGTGATGTTCTAACGTACACGAATTATTATCATATGTCATGCTACGCGAGCTAAGGCGACGCCCGAAGCCGTATTGCCTCATAAACAACAATATGAATAACGTTTCAACTGCTATTATATATGTTGTAAGTCAGTTGATCGTATGAACTCTTGTGCTAAACACAGGCCTCGCCGGCAGCGGTGTGCAACAAACAATAAAGGTATAACTAAGGTATCATTACATAGACGTCTTACTAGAAACCCGTATTAGACAAGTATAGAATGATGTGTTTTAAATTATTGTCAGGGTAATTGTGATATAATAATCACACACACACACACACGTATATATTACTTCGAAGATACGCTATAATTTAAGAAATTTATTACATGATTAAAACATTATAGTTTTATGACAACATTAAATCTTACTCCACGTGATTAGTGTTCTGTAAGACAGCTAACAAAATATAAGTGTTCGTTCCAGAAGATGATTATCAATTATTAGTGTTAGTACACGTTGGAGCTAAAAATATATTATTAACACTGGAAAACATTCCTGCAAAGTTAACAGGAAATAATCGTTGAACTGCTCGTCTCTTTATGTTTGTAATGCGTGTAAGGTATGTTTACTACATTACATATTATTATTGTTACTACGGATATTGTTGTTGTTGTTTTTTCTTGCCTTTCACAATAAGTAATAAGAAGAAATTCTTAATAATGTTTGATTACTGGCTGTTCCTCAACTTTATCACTGATGCAGAACAAGCAGAGTAAACAAAAGAAAGAAGATAAAAAAAATGTAAAGTTATCTCTGTGGACATTTCCAAACCTAAACCGTCGCCAGTATATAGAATGAGTATTTCTTCTGAATGGAAACTAAATGACTTTCAGGAAGAAAAGATCGGAATCCTTCAAATTAATTTACTGCACCACATAGTTTGAGAAACAGAGTGTTTTCTTCTTTAGTAACTTTTCATACGAAATTGGCTATATATATATATATATATATATGTATGTATATATATGCCTGTTATTATATAACGGGATTTCTAGATTGCCGATTCACATACTGATGTTATTTATGTCTCATAGGTTCTATTCTATGAAAAAAACATTAGATTACATTTTCAAATAGAGATATATTTCTGTCTCTACAGTTTTCAGACAACGTGAGCTGGCGCTCTTATACGAACAAAAGCTGTTAATACCTCTGTATGGATTTCCTATTAGCGAGCTAATTCTGAAAGACTCTTTGTTTCAAAACGTTTGGTTCCTCATTTAGAGAATTTTGCTTACACACTTGGATTAAAATGATTTGTTCATGAGCAGTCACTATACTAGTTATAGTACTATCTCAGCTGGGTTTCATCTTGACTCAATTTCTTATCTCTTTCTTCGGATCTTTCTATTTGCATACTTTGTTTCTATCCTGTTAAAACGTAGTAGTAGTCAACTATAGAACTGCATATTCTTGTTACCAATAATAATAAGAATTACATTTGTAGCATGTGATTAAACTAGTAGGGAATAACTAAGGGTCGTTATACAGTATAACGAATACAGTAGGTATATATATCACAAAAGCTAAAATATTTTATGCTAAAACAAGATACACTTAACAGGATACTTTCTACCAATCTTCAAACTTAGAAGGCACTTACTTATACAGTTATACTTACTATGCATATTATTTTACCTTTTTCCTCTATCTATTTATTTATCTATCTATCGTACCAAAATATTTTAAAAGTTTACGTATGTTAATGGATGTGCTTATAAATCTAAATATATTATCCTCTTATTCTCACGTGTCTGCTTTTTTCATCTATCAGGTTACTTAGTAACGTACTTATCAACGTATATGACTTCTATCGAATCCAAATGCCATTACAGAACTAATAGTTGTTAAGTTAATTACGTGTTTCGTCATATCTAACAAATATGACACTACATGCTATAAGACACTTAAAGATACGTGAGAAGACAGCAGTTGAACTGGTTTTATCACTAGCATTAGGTTTAAACATTTGAAATTCTTTGTTCAGTTTTAAATACTCAGATTTAAATAGTTTAAAATGTAGATATCGGGTTATCCAAAGGCAAAACCCTAAGACTCTTAACCGAATAGATTATGTAGTATTTTGTCTGTTTCAGAAATGGTGACCTTCTGAAAAGTTGTTGTCTTTTAGAAATTTAAAGCGTACTCCTGCTAAATCTTAGGAAATGACAATGTCGACGATAAATTATTGATCATCATGTATTGATTAAATTCAAACATGCTGAATTGTTTTTAGTGGATATATTTTATATCTTCATGACGTCTGAAGGCAAAACAAACTCATATAAAGCAAATTTAGTGTATATTTCTTTAATATTTTGTGTGACCACCCGTAGCTGATATCACTGTTTAAAGCCGATGAGGAACGATATTTTCAAGCTTTTGAAAATATACAATGTGAATTAAATTTCAGGCGTGTTGAAATACTGCCTAGAGTTTCTCCTTCCATTCTGGCTGCCTCTGCTGTTTATCTCGAGCTGGATGATCCCACACAAATTCAACAATATTAAGATTTGGACTCTGTGAAGACAATACTAGTCATGCAAATGTCCCATCTTCTTCTTCCTTTCTATTGATATACAGTTTTTGCTGTGTTCGCTATATGTTTGGTATCGTTTCCAGGGTGTAAAATTATTTTTTCCCTCTAAACGACGTCCAGAAGTTGAAATCTGTATTTGCTGTGTCGGGTAGTATCCAGGAATTCATCAATACGGTAGAGGTCACCAACTTCAATTGGTTAAACAGTCTTATACTTGGCTAGTAGTTCACCATTTTTGACTGAAGGCTGCAGACTATTTTTGTGAATCTCTCGACACTCCCACGATGAACTTACTTGGGTCTATTTGCTTCAAAATTCTCAGCTTTTGACTCATCAGACCAAGGTACTCTCCTCCACATACATGTTGTTCAAATTTTGTGCATTTTTCAAACTTATTCCTCTTATGGTTGTTGCTTTTCCAAAACAAAGGTTTTCTTGACCGAAGTCACCATTTCAGCCCTTACTGACGCAACCTGTGTCATAATAAACTTTAACACCAGTGGTTTATTGAGGTTTTGAAGTAAGGCAGCTGCTATAGAATTACATTTGTCTGTGAGAGTGAATAATGCTTAAGGTACTTAAATCTGCTCTGGAAAGCTTACAGGGTCCTCCAGGTCTGCTCTTGTCATCGGTGGTACAAGTTTCATTGCATGTTGTGGTTATGTTTTGAACTCCACATTATACTTTTATTTCTGCAGAAATTCACCACTTAACGTAGCCATTTTTGTCTAAAGATATGTCATACCTAATCGAAACTATGCGTCTTGGAATCATGTTTTGTGCTCGAACGTAAATCAGTTAATTTGCTGTCTCGCACTATAGGAATTTTATATACCTTTTACAAAGGCAAATAATAACCCTAACGAGTAAGGAAAAATGTTTTTAAATATTTTTACAATAGAATATCATTAAATGTGTGCAACGATACTCGAAGTTAAACATCCATATAATTGCTACAGTATTATAACTATGAGCTAAATTCTCCAGCTTTCAGAAACACGACTATTGACAGTTCTCAGATTTTTTTTCATCTACTTGTTTTATAATTTATTCAAACAAGACACATTATTTGGAAAGTATTTAAATAAATAAGCATTTTAGATTGACGATATTACTATACTTAATTCTGGACGTCGTTTACGTAAGAAACTAAATGGGATTCTTTAACTTATACTCAGTTTTGTAGTACATGTTATTTATATTTCAATTGTTTGCGAACGAACAATAATATAATCGTATGTTAGTACTTGCTATTTCATGGGATATCATAAGAAAAATCAATTGAAATTCCCGCTATTTTTTAAAGCTTACTTGCCCTACGTGGTGTACGAATAGTTGAAAGTGGGCAGATACAAACTATGGCATACAATATTGAACGGATGAAATATTGAAGTATTGACGGGTAATCTGTTAGATTAATACGAGCATGTATATGCATCATAAACTACAAAGTAATCAGAATGTAGTGAACGATACACTTGGGAAGTTGGCAAGTCTTTGTTAAATATGAAACACGAATACTTTAGAAATATGAATTTAATATTTAAACCTTTTTAATGAAAAAAAAACAATAAAAAAGCTTATTTTATTGGCTATAGACATAAAAAAATCAGTACAGATGGTCAAGTACCTTATACTAAAACGATTTTCAATATCCAAATCAAGAAGTCATGTGATAACCACTGCCGAGATAATGTCGCAATAGAACAGCGTGTATCAAACTACCTTTTGACATTGTTTGTCATTTTGTAGGAAGTGTGAGGTTCCCGAAAATTAACTGCAAAATACTCGTACATTCAGACCATAACGATGTATTCAGATCGGAAATTTAGAAATTCCAAAACGGAAATATCGTTTGTACTTAATGACGTTGGAAGATAAAGGAATATGGATCAATGTAAGGTTCCAGGACCATCCATAAAGATACCGTGGTAAACAAAGTGTAGCGCCTTGTAATAGGTGAGAGTCTACAAACACCAAGGTCAAAGGTAAAAGTCGTCTATATATCCCAGGCAACGTGTACATGTCTGTTCACCCGTTTCATATTCAAGCAGCTGGAGAACGAAACGGTTATACATGCTATTCCATACAAAGACGTACTAGTAGTCGCCGGACGACGTGCCTATACAATTCCATGCTATCGGACTGTTGAATCTGACCCTGAGAAACCGTCGTTCTTGTACACTAGATGAGTTATAGAAACCCTGCAAGAAGAAGTGGTGTGTTTTGAACACAACAACCTTATAACTGAGCATTTTACAACTATAACTACGTTGCGGGGCTATTGCAGAAGTACATCGTCGCCTGATAGAGCATGACCGGTTGTGGCGACATGTGTAACGTCGTGTTGTTGCTCCAACATCGTTTTATTATAACATATTAAGCATCTGTATTCTTTTTGAAGTAATTAAAAATCAACATAACTTACACAGATGATCCAGTAAAAAACCTATGTAATATTTCATTTAGTTATTATTCCTGCAGGATCAGCCTTGATAATACTATTTCATGAGTTAGAATATTTATTCTTTGGAGTTGTTAAGTTATAATTATTTGTATGTTTGTTTGTATATTTTAGAGCAGAACCACATTAATATATCTGCTGTACCCACCATGAGTAATCTAACCTCTGATTTTAGCGCTGTAAGACCGCAGACTTTCCGCTGTTCCATCGGAGGAGTTAAGCTATAAACGATAACATTAAAATATAAAAGTTATGATAATAATATTTTGTGTTAGCGATGGCACGAAGTGATGATGGTGGATACGAACAAAAAAAATCAAAAATCTGCGCTAGCCATCCCTAATTCGTTGGTGAAGTGAAGCCAAAGGGTTGACTGTGGGCTGTCCAGTAGGTTGGTTGCCTTCACTGTAATTATCATTTCAAAATTAGGTACAGCAACAGATAGCCATAGTAGCTTTACTATAAAACAAGTTTGATTGTTTGTTTATTTTGTTAAATTTCACACAAAGATACTTTGAAAGTGGTAAACTAGAAGGAAGGCAGCTAGTCATCACCACCCACCGCCAACTCTTGGGCTACTCTTTTACCGACGAATAGTGGGATTGACCGTCACATTATAACGCCCCCACGGCTGAAAGGGGATTCGAACCCGCAACCCTCAGATTGCGAGTCGAGCGCCCTAACCACCTGGCCATGCCGGGCCCCAGATTTTATGTTCGTAATTTATGGAAGAGACTAAGGAATATATTTTTTATTACAATTAAGTACTGTAAAATGTCTTAAAATCAGTTAAAGATAGAACTAAACAATTACGTAACCGCAAACTGTACAATAACATCCTGTTCTTGCAACTGTGGAAGTAACAGTAGCTTATGCTGACGAAATGAAATCGATGATATCAACTTATATTTTAAAATAAATACATAATGAAATTAGATAAGTTTAAAAAACACTATATGATATGTTTACATTAAATGATTAAATTTTATTTAAAGGGTACTTTTTTTAAGGTGGTAATTTATTTTAGTGTATTATTATGCATGGTAGCTTTATAATGATCTTTTATAATTGTCGATAATAATTCAAAATGTAAATAGGCGCGGGTTGGCACTGTGGTAGGTCAATAGACTTCAGAGCTATCGAATCGGGTTTGATTCTGTGAATTCTACAAATTATAATTAAATAATTATTCACTACAATTTAACCTGTGTTATATGAGTGAACGTTAATTCCTTAGTATGGATGGTAGGGTACTGTTGACTGGCTGCATTCCTTCTGGTCTATAGTTCCAAATTAGTGACTGTGGCAGATAGCTTTCGTAATTTTGTCATAAGTACAACGGGTAATAGTTTTCTTTAGCATATTGTTACGTATTAGAATTTTAAATGGTCTGAAATTGAGTTAACTGATCAATTTAAATTTAGTAGTTAAATTAATGACGATATATAATCAGTTTAAGATATTTGCCAACAAGATTGATACACACAGTTTCTTTTTAACACAAACATATTTTAATATACACACAACAGTACAATTTACAATAACGATTA
>NW_013666100.1:385980-391729 GCF_000517525.1 Limulus polyphemus | reverse complement strand
AACAATATAAAGTCTTCTTTCTAGTTTGGAACTTCCTTGATATCTTATCGAGGGTTCACGATGAGCGAGTTGATATAAGTACGGTTCGCCGGGAAGATAGCTAGCTTTGTCCTTTGCCACACATGCTGAGTTTTTGATCCGTTGAATTTATATAATGTCTTCGTAGAAATACTAATGTCCGATATGAATCCACTGAAGTTAAATAATTTGTAATGTTCGAAATTTATAAATATTCTTGGTCAAATATCTGGTTATAATAATCACAGTTATAGCTTCTGACGTTTATAGCACACTGACTATAGCGAACTAATAATAGACACTCTTTTCGGCGCGTCGCGTTGGTTATATTTATAGTCGTGGGAAGGTTTTCTAGAAAATTCAGTCTTACGTAACAATACTGATTAAAGCGTTTACGTACACACATATACTTTTGATTCTTACGCTCGAGAATTTTCTACAACTTTGGAGAATAGACGGGGATTTCGCAATACATATCTAACACTATAAGCTATGCATGTTTTAAAATATAAACTTAATCTAAGTAAACATTGATATTAAAATAAATACATAACAACAAATTCGTTACAATATATGTAGCACAGCTTTATCTGACCAAACATTTTGTTTCATACCTTAAATGCTTAGTTTCTTTAATACTGCTGGTAAAATAGAAATATTATAGAATTGCAATTTGCTGTAGTGTTTAAACATAACTGGTATGTAAAAAAGAATTGATTTTGATATGTTTTTTTCAAAGTTGTTAATATATTTTGAAGTATAAATATACTTCTCACTACTTATGCCAATCAAAAGACGCTTGACATTAGGTGTAGTATCATTAGTTCAATGGTCTAAAATCAAAATAGACACTAAGTGTGATTTTTTTGCCACTTTATTGAGATTGGGTTTTACAAGTATATTATAAATTATTATGTTTTCTTGTTAACATTAATATTTATTGAGACATAATTGATTTCTAATGTACTAGATTAGTGTTAGCGGTAATTTTACAATTTCAGTGTTACCCAGTGATAATACCATACATTTAAGTTTTATTATTCATGATATTAATAGAATAAGAGTATCTAATTATTTTCAAACATATTGAATTTTTATGCCATAGAGTAAGCTCATAGCTTTTTAGGTGATTTTTAATTTCATTTTGCACAGGTTAAACAGAACTAAATTTACTCTCTGCCTCACCAATGACAAAACTGCACGTAAAATATTATTTCAGTGAAAAATTCTTATATTTGATTTGATTTTTTATTCAGTCCTAATAAAAGTGTCTTAGAGGTTCTATATTATATCTGTTCTATCACATTAATACCTTAAAGTAAATGCATTGACCATTTTACGCATGATGCAATGCAAAAGTCACCCTGTGACTTTTGTATTTACGCTTAGCAATGAAATCCAGAATAAAAACAAAAAACAATGGGTGTGATTTTTGTTCTGAACACACGCACTATAGTGGAAAACATGCTTTTGTCCTAATAAAATTACACATAAATTACCTGATGATTCTAATAATACTAAGATTTCAATTTTGCAGTTGATTTTTAATCACAAAGTCAAGTCTAAGTTAGACCTAACTGTTAGGAAAACAAAACTTCAAATTAACAAAAACTTTAATCTCTTTACCCTTTTATTTGAGTCATAAAATGGATCATTTAGTGAAAATGAATAATTAAATAAATATAATTTTGAAAGAACATTATCCAGGCAGTTCCGTGATGTAGTTAATTTAACAAGCTCCATTCTTTGCGTTAGGCCTAAATAGCACGTTACAGTTGAACGATTCAAGTCCAGGCTCACAGAGAAACGTTATATTTATTTTTCTGAAGTTGAACTAGGTGTGCAATATCGTAAAATATTTTTGTTCTCTGTATAAAGAGTAATAAAAAATCAAGTAGCAAGCAAAAATATAGCAGAAGAGGTTCTTAGACTTACAATGTATATTTTCCCTACTTGTTTTACTGACCACGTTTTATTCGAATATACTAAATAACACCGCAAAAGAGCTGGGGACATTGTTGTAACAGTTTCGGTTGTTTTGTGTATTTTTTAAAATTATTATTCTGTAAAAGGAGGAGCGCTTAATGAGAAGAAAAGCGCTTAATGTAGACTTTACAAGTTCCACAGTTTTAACGTAACTGACAACTGGTATAACTTCATAAATAATCAACGTCTAAACAGAAAATCTACTTACTCGGAAATTTCTTAGCTCTTGTACTTGTCGCTTGTACAAACTCCAATACAGTGTTGAACTAATTAGATCGGCATTATTGCTTACCAGCTGACTCACTCTCTAACTCTAGCATAACTCAATTTTATGTGTGGCTCAAACACTTCCGAAATACGGTAAATACTTCTAAATCTCAACACATTACCTCAAACCTCCTATGCTCAAACACCAATACAAACGTCCAAATTAAAAACACAGCTTATATCGCAATAGTAGTAAGTGCTATTTACTTATTAGATTTTAACTTATTATGCATCTATGACAACAAAATATTCTTTTTTGACAGGTTTTTATGTTTCTTCTTGAAACCATTTATATCTAGTGACTATTGCAAGACAGAGAAAAAACAAAACAAAAAACAGTAGCACAGAAGAACTTTCGAACAAGAGACATTTTTCAATGGTCTAAATGCTGAAGACAATAAGAAACGCTTAACTTCGTTTTTCAATTGACTGATACTCTACACAATTTAAAACTTAAGGTTACATATGGTATTTTCTAAGTGAACATAACCTTGTGTAACATATGCGCTAAACGGTCGGAACAGAGATTCGTTTCCTAATTTGTATCTGCTATCTGCTAGGCACAAACCAGTAGCACCCGTGGCGTTCACGACTACTCTTAAACGAATAGTGAGAATGATTGTCACAGCTAAAAGGCTCCCATCAAATAAAAGTGCGGAGAGTGTTTAGCGACATATCACGTCTCTAACCTTGGATATTTCTATCCGCAGACGGCTATGATAACAGGTAGCCTAAATCTGACAAAGTTACAGAGGTCTAAGTTGTTGATTACGTAAACTTACATGTAATAATTTACCAAAAACATACGAGTAATAAATTCATATTATTATTATCTCTAACATGCAACTCAAAAAACCTTGAATTTACACGAACCATGTCTTTCAATAGCAGAGTAAGTGTGTTGAACAGTAGAAACTGTGGAAACGTTTCTTAAATAATATTGTGTAACTTTTATGAGAGTTGTTACCAACTTATGAACTTATGAGAGGGAAATTGTTGCTAATATGAAAAATGTAGGATGACCCTATTACTCTGGTTGTCTGAGTGAATTTCAATATAATTCTTTATCCAGGTGATTTTGTTTTTTATGGAAGTTAGTAGCGAGTGACCTGAGTGAGTTTAGTGCAGCGACATTGGTAATGTACGTAACAGTAAAAATTTAAAAGTGTTTATGTAAATTGTTACTTGGTTGCTCCGAGTGATGTGTGTGTGCTAAAATCACTACCCGAGTGATTTTAGTAGATGTTACTACCTGGGTGATGTTTGTTGCTGAAAGAAGGATCTAAGTGATGATGGTAACAATCGCTATATATCCGAACGATATGTTTGTTTTTGTGAATTTAAAACCTGAAGAACTTCAGAGACAGTCGATGCATGAGTGAATGTTTGTTTGTTGTTGTGCTCAAAGCTACACAATGGGCTATCTGTGCTGTCCTCGCCACAGGTATCGAAACCCGGTTTTTAGCGCACGAGTGAATGAATTTTGGCAAAGACTATGGGTTGTTATTTTCGATGAGCTGCCATCTTCATAAAAGAAACAGTCTTCGATTAATTTAAACTAATTTTGTTCTCAACTAATCAAAGTGCTCCCTTCTTTCGAAACAAAAAGCAGCTCGAACCACGTAACTATATCAAAGGCTAAGTGCTTCTGCTAATCCCACGACATTATTCCCTAGAAGTTAGCGCCGAATGAGGAATATAGAGGAAATTTGGTTTCTAGAATGAGTTGGTATTACTTTGTTTCATTATCTAATAATACTAGTCCATCGAGCTTTTGGCTGTTATAAAATATTTATAAAAATGAAAACAAAAAACATCAGTATCTCGAGCAATGTGATTACAGTGTGGGTTCACTGTACTCTTAGGCCTTTATTACATTATGATCTCATGTCTGAAGTACTGCACAAAGAGAATGCTTGTTTCAGGAGACAGTTACTTCTTGCATCATCTACCGTTGCGAGTGTATACATATGTGTTTTATTTAGATTGTTTGTGAGTGTATTTCTTTACTCAAACGGTTGAACTGTGCTTTAGAAACGACTGTTGAACTGATTTGATAATTTCGGGAGGTAATTGTATTGGTTGACAGGAACATGTTAAAGAAATGCCACGATTTTAAAGATTAGATAATAATTTGTGATTATGTAAGAAGTAATCGTGTTGGCGAAGTATTGTGTGTTAAAAGTAAAATTATAGGAACTTTTTATGACGCTGGAGTGTTTCAGCAAACTCGTTTTCTTTGTTGTTAAATCCACAGAAAATAAAAGTATGAGAATTTTAAGAATGTGTTATTCTATTGATAGCAGTAGTTTTGTTTATTCTCAATAGAGGCTGTTAGAAAAGCCATATTGAAATAATGAAATCTTGCTTAATTATCAGCCAAGAAAAAACGATAAAATAATGTATAAAAACTAAAGTCGCTTTCCAATTTCACAAAAACTAAAAATTGTGTTATGTTTTTTCTTGCCTGTTATTAAGATGTGGTAATCGCATCTATCGAATCCTGATTTTTAGTGCTATAAGCCCTCAGACTTACTTCTGAGCTACGGAGAGGCAAAATCACATGTGTCATTTCTTAAGAGCAATCATGTACGATTATTCAACAAAACTATTCAACAATAGTCATGTAAATGACTATTCTATTTCTACATAATTTATTTCTTCCTAAGTTTTCCTTATGCCAGCTGCTGCAGATTTACTTCTACAATAATCAAACATTTGTTTACTCGGAAATGTTGAATTCTGATATTGTAATTCTACGACATCTGGTGTTTGTTTTAGCCTAAATAATGTAAAAATAATCAAACGTGTGAAGAAACAGCTCCATATTGATTACGAATCACGACACACTAACACTCAAATAAATTTGATTATCATGTTGTTGTTGTTTACCTGTGATGACTGGTATGGCAAGTTATTAATGTATTAAACTAAATAGCCCACGATCTATTAGTCACAAACAGAAAGGGATAACGCTGGAAAGTTAACTGATATATTTTATTATTCAATTTGATCCTCCGGTTTTCTACGTTGACTGACTAGGGAAAGCAAGGTGTATCTTAGTTATGCTGGTTTCTAGTTTTGGGCTAGTTATTGGAGTTTATTAGCAGAAGATGAACCCTTCGAGATGTAGCTCAGAATTGTTAACACTGAAATTTATATGTTTGTTTTCCTCACAGACTGACTTTGCATATCGATCATGTGTTGATGTCACTCACAATTTCGTTAAAATTCTGACATAGTGTCTTGAAATTGAATTGTTCTGTTCTTACGAAGTCTGAAAAAGCAAAACAAATGATGCTCTAATAACTATAAAGATGTCAGTAAACATGTTCACTAGTATATATACATATATAAACATGTTCACTAGTATATATACATATATAAACATGTTCACTAGTATATATACATATATAAACATGTTCACTAGTATATATACACATATACTGTGATGAATTTATTATTCTATATATATTTT
>NW_013666100.1:382815-384980 GCF_000517525.1 Limulus polyphemus | reverse complement strand
TATTGCTGGTAAGTTTATAAAATATTTGTATATAAATCATTGTGTGTAATAATTATTTGTAATAACTGTTATTGTAAATCGTATTGTTGTTTGTATATTAAAATATATTTGTGTTAAAAAGAAAACTGTGTGTATGAATCTTGTTGACAAATATCATAAACTGACTTTATATCGGCTTTTACTTAACTGTTAAATCCAAAGTACAATTTAACTAATAAATTTAAAGTATCATTTAACTCAATTTCAGACCATTTGAAATTTTAATACATAACATAATAAATGGGGGCTTGTCCGGGATTCATATCAGATACAAAATTCAATCTAAATTAAAATTTAAATCATAACTGAATTTATATTTATCAGTTCCAACAAGATTTGATCATGTCTGATTATCAAGATTTTCTTGAATTACCCTCCCTCGAACAACTAGAAAAATATAGCAAAATGAATTGCTCGAAATTGCCAAAGTTTTAGAACTGGAAGTTAAAAGATCAATGAGAAATAATGACCTAAAAAAGCGTATTATCGAAATACTAGTCAATGATGATTTGTAGCCTGAGGAAGCATTAGAGGAATACTCTAGTGTCCCTACTAGCCAATCGGAGTTGAGTGATATAGATAAATTAGAGATCCAGCTAAAACTCAAACAACTCGAGCTCGAACAGGCTCGTATCGAAGCCGAGAGAGAACAAGCTAGTATCGAAGCCGAGAAAGAACAAGATCGTATCAAATCCGAGAAAGAACAAGCTGGTATCGAAACCGAGAAAGAGAAATTACAAGCTCGTATTGAAGCTGAACGAGAAAATAACGTCTCGAGATCGAAAAAGTTCGCATTAAAGCCGAAAAGAAATTAGACTGAAAGAAATGGAAATTAGACTCAACTCCGATCGACCAAGGCGAAATGAAAAACTTTGAACTTAATTGATATGTTAAAGTACCACCGTTCAATGAAAATGAAGTTGATAAATATTTCCAACATTTTGAGAAGGTTGCCCAAACCATGGAATGACCCACCGAGAAATGATCATTATTTTTACAAAGTGTTTTAACTGGTAAAGCATAAGAATCTTATGCCACTCTCTCTGGAAGATTGTACGAATTATGATAAGGTTAAAACAGCTATTCTCAAAGCATATGAGGCTTCTCGCAAAAAGTTTCGAGGTTATCGCAAGCAAGATAATCAAACTGGAATTTGCCTACGAAAAAGAGGTTTATTTTGATCGATGGTGCAATTCTATGCATATTGGCAACAGTTTCGACAAACTAAGACAATTATGTCTAATTGAGGAATTTAAACGTTGTGCACATGACTACCTCAAAACCTACTTGGATGAAAAGAAAGTTGAAACACTACAGGAAGCAGCTGCTCTTTCCGATGATTACACTCTAACACATAAAACCACTTTTCATAAAAAAAATTCCTACCATCGTGACAAAAACCTGTATCTGTTCAATCCCCTAAAGTTGAGGATTCTTGTATAAAAATCCTGATCCTCTAGTTCGAAATCCTCTAACAGTCAGGATAAAACTTCTTTAAACCATTCAAGACCTGTCTACCATTTTTGTAAAAAACTTGGTCATGTTATGTCCGATTGTTGGTGTTTGAAGAAGAAAAAATAAAATGAGCCAACACCCAGTGCGTTGGTGTCCATATATGGACCTAGTTTCACCAGATCACCCGATGCTGTTGATTTGGCCACTGATATAAAGGTTGATGTAATCATGGAGGAATTTAATTTGTTAATGTTCCTCTTCATAATATTTATTTAGCATCAGACCTAGTTTTGGGACTAGTTGTGGTTGGAGTAAGACATACTCAGCCAATTACGGGTGTATCGTTGTTGGGAAACGATTTGACTGGGAAAAAGTTGTTGCGAACCTAAAATGGTTAGTGAGCCGATCGCTGTTTCATCTAAGGATAATGTTGTCCTTGAGGAGAATCCAGATGTGTTCCCCTAGTGTGCTGTGACTCGATCTCAGAGCAGAAATCAAGCCAAAAACAATTGATAGACATGGATCAGAGGACGATATTATAGATTTGTCTCAAACATTTTTTGGATCCGACAGAGATCTTGTGGATGATTGTCCTACTGACAATACGTCTCTGAGTGACAGTTATATAGGTGTGGGATCTGAAGTTCCATTTACTGAAAGTTTGTTTGTTT
>NW_013666100.1:380471-382068 GCF_000517525.1 Limulus polyphemus | reverse complement strand
TTTAGGAAATGATTTAACATTAAATACTATATATATATATAATAGGAAGTTTGTTTATTTTGTTCGCTATAGGAAACCAAACGGTTGAACTTACAAATTTTGAAATAACTTCATAATAACCAGTTTTTACAATACATTTAATGGTGCTGTTTATTTTGTATTTGGTGTAGTATTTAATGACGAAATTGACAATTAATGATTATTGCGCCCGAATTGACAGCAAGGTGATCTGAGTGTCTCCCGCCATAACGCTTTCTATGTGCAAAACGCGCTTATGTTTGTATGTTTATCACAAAAAAAACAGCCTGTCTTGCAGCTTGTGCTTGAAGTCTTTGTTGCGTTCTTCTTCTGTTTCAGCTGCTCTTTGTGCTTGCATTTTTTTAGCGGCAGAAGACTTTCCATAGAAAGGGCGTTTCTTGGGTGACATAATCACCTGTATCACTAAACAGTAATTTGCAATTCACAAAGTTACTAAATCACTTATAAAACCACTTAGCACTATTTAAAGAAAACTGTTTTTGGAAATACTTTCAAATACAGGAAGAGACTTTGGAACAACGTAAAGTTAGACTTCGAGCTCAAACCGAAAGACAGGCTACTCAAAGACAGCAAGAAACTGTTGGACAGCACATAGCCACAGAGATCAGTCAGAACCATCAAGGCAAGCTGAATATAGACAACAAGAAACTTCTGAACAACGTCAAACCAGACTTCAAACACAAAAGTTAGAACAAATAACTTACAGAGAGCAAGAAGCAGAGGAGCAACAAATTATGTACGAATTATGATAACAATATAAATATGTTCACTAGTGTAATATATATATATATAAACATGTTCACTATTTTTATACATATATATATACATGTTCACTAGTATATATTGTTACGTATTACAATTCCAAATAGCCTAAAACTGAGTTAAATTATAATTTAGATGTAGTAGTTAAATAAATGCCGATATATCTCCAATTTATGATATTTGGCAACAAGATTGATACCCACAGTTTTCCTTTTTTTTTAATACAAATATATTTTAATACACAAACAATAACACAATTTACAATAACAGTTATTACAGATAGTTATTACAAACAATGGTTTATATACAAAAGTTTCACAAATGTACAAGCAATATAAAGTCTTCTTTCTAGTCTGCAACTTCCTTGATATCTTATCAAAGTTTGACGATGAGCGAGTTAATTTCAAGTTGACTTAGGTATAATTCACTTAACAGGCCCTGTAGTTCCCCTTGATTACTCGCTGATTGATTACAGGTGGAGTTTCCACCGATGATGTTAGATAATGTTTTTGTAAATGTACTAATGTCCGATGTGAATCGGCTGAAGTTAAATGGTTTGTATTGTTCGAAATTTATAAACGTTCGTGGTCAAGTGTCTGAAGTTTAATAAGCATTAACCACAGTTATAGCTTACGAAGTTTATAGCACACCAATTACATCAACCCAATAATAGATACTACTGTTTTTTGGCGTGTTGCGTAGGTTACATTTATAGGCGTGTGGAGAGTTTCTCGAAACTTCAGTTTACGTAATAATACTGACGCTAACACTATCGTTTACGTACATACATATATTG
>NW_013666100.1:373439-380450 GCF_000517525.1 Limulus polyphemus | reverse complement strand
CTTAAATTTAAACAAACAACGATATTAAAATAAATAAATAATAAATCCGTCACGATATATATGTATGAAAGACTTATACAGACTTTCGAGTCACGTTTAAATGAACATAATATAAAGCTTTACTATCGAAAAAAAAAACCATTTCATCGATAACTAATGACAACTAATCACATACACTCACCTATACACTGGTTCAGAAGAAAGAAAACAAATAGATTTCAGTCGACTCCTTCAATAATAATCCGTATATTTTCAATGTATTTTCGGTTACATCTGCATAACCCACGTACAGTAGATGTAACTACAATGAAATGGTTCTTTCAACTGACACCGATACTTTTCTATAGATAATCTAACATCTAGTCAATAAAACCTAACCTTTTAAACTCTATCTTGAGAAGTTATATGTCCCTTGCTAGGACAGCGGTAAGATTATAGACTTCGAACGCTAAATCTTGGGTTCGATTCTCGGCGGTTGACACAGCATATAACCCAATGTTGCTTTTCTCTGGAAGAAAGAAAATGATAGAGTTTGTTAATTAAATTTCCTCATAATAGATTGGGTCAATGATCTACTACTGTCGTTAAAACATTTTCCCTGATGATTCTTTTTTGTTTTGTTTCTCTTCGTAAATCATGTATACTATTTTTTTTTATTCAATCAATAATCTTTGCTTGCAGAACGTATATCAAAAACAACTTTAATTCATGATAACATTTAATTAAACCGTGTGAAAACAACTCGTGACTATCATTGTTGAGTTTAAAAGAAAGGTACAATGTAATTACCAATTCTGAGAATGTTGGTATATTAATAACACTAAAGATCTTATGAATCGAAACTCGTGAAGGTACATTGTATTTAATTCAAGTTATTGATATTTAGTACTATATTTATTTATCACGCAAGAACCTAGTTTCAGGAAACATTATTTTATTTTTCAGAATCGTTTAAAACCCACTTCAGCTAAAAAAAAAGGAATAGAAATACGAGTGTGTATGTGTTCACGACACTGGTTGAAAGAAAATCAAGACTCCAAAGTATTATGTTCGATCAAAGAAAAATATAAGGAGGAAAGGGAAAAAAAAAGAGTAAGATTTTCTATGTGGCTTGAACCTTTAAGTGCTTTCTTACAAACAGTTTATTTTTAAGCCGAAATATAGATAAACGAAAAAAATATCTCGGAGACAAAACCTAGCTTGGAAGGTGTATTTTACATAACATGATATTTGAATATAGAATATCCCGATGTGTAGATTATAATGCAAAATAACTATTAATTAGCTAACACAATATTTCCATTAAATTCAACTTACTTGATCAGAAATCATACATGTATTCTAGCATATATTACTTTACTGTTGCTGTATATGTGGAATTACATTTTAGATTAAAAGTATTTTGGAAGTAAAAGTTACTATAAGATTACGGGGTTTAGTACAAAGATTGCATATTTCGTCTATTTTTTTTATATTAGACAACATTTTGGTTTTGTTTCTTTAAACATGATATACAATAGTATGGATTAACAGTTAACAGTTAGATTGAGAAAATAGCATGATGCAATGCAGGTAAATAATAACAATATAAAACGAACTAAAGGTTTCTTGCATCTTTTCTTTCTGAAGTTAATAACATATATATATATATACATATACACTTTTTAAAACCTATAATCTTTTATTTTTTCAACGAAGGGTGTTTAGAAAGAACATTGTTACGCATTACAATTTCAAATAGCCTGAAATTGAATTAGATTGTAATTTAGATTTTGTAGTTAAATATACCGATATGTATCTTCAATTTATAATATTTGCCAACGAGATTGATATACACAGTTTTCTTTTTTAATACAAATATATTTTAGTATACAACCAATGATACAATTTACAATAACAGTTATTATAAATAGTTATTACATACAATGATTTATATACAAAAGTTTTACAAACTTACAAGCAATATAAAGTCTTCTTTCTCGTCTGGAACTTCCTTGATATCTTATCGAGGGTTCACGATGAGCGAGTTAATTTCGTGTTGATCACACGCCGATTTTTTCTATCGATGACGTTTGGTAATGTTTTCGTAAAAGTACTAATGTCCGATGTGAATTCACTGAAGTTAAATGATTTGTAATGTTCGGAATTTAAAAATTTCCTGGTTAAATATCGTAAGTTTTCCGATTAATATGTGTTATAATAATCACAGTTATAGCCTCCAAAGTTTATAGCACGCCAACTATAGCAAACTGATAATAGATACTCTTTCTTTGGCGCGTCGCGTTGGTTATATTTATGGGCGTGTGGAGAGTTTCTCGAAACTTCAGTTTACGTAATAATACTGACGCTAACACTATCGTTTACGCAGATACATATATTGTTGATTCTTACACTCGGCAATATTCTACAACTTTAGAGAGTAGGCGGGAGTTTCGCAATATATACTTAACAGTATAAGTTATGTACATTTCTAAATATAAATTTAATTTAAACAAACATCGATATTCAAATAATTGTATAATAACAAATCCGTCACAACACCTGCTTGAAATATATGTATCACAAATTACTTTTCCACTTGTTGTTGATTTTTAATGATATGGTGAAACTGAAACGTCAGGTAATCGCCACTTTCTCTTTGACTTACTAAAATTAAATATGACGTCCAGTAAATCATTTGATTTTCCTCTCTCTCACTGAAACTAACCATTTTTCTGGAATTTCAACCCTAGTTAGTAACCCTGATCAAGAACAAATCGAAAAAAAACACCTTTCATGTAATATATGGTTTCCACCACTATAAAAAGCCTAGTCTTATTATGTTATTTGTCCTTGAACAGGGTTACTGAGGATGGGTATAACTCAGTGAAAAATGAATCTAATAATAAATTGGGAATAATATTTATTTTTTAGTATCCAAAACAATTTGTCTGCTGAATAATGTAGAAGATATAAACTTGTATCATTAATCTTATGCATTGTTCAAATTCTATATAAGTATAGGTGGTCCCCGGTGGGAAAGCAAAAAGTTTACGGACTTAAAACCCTAAAATCTGGGGTTAGATTCTCCACGGTGGACACAGCAGGTAGCCCAACGTGACTTTGTTCTTAAACAAACAGTACATATAAATTAGCTGTGATGAGTAAAAAACAACTAAAAACGCATCTTTATAACTTTCTATGTTTTGTTTTCCAAATATGCTTACTTGTTTTCTCTCTGGTAACCACATCATCCTCTACCTATGCGTATTTTTAATTAACTAAAGGTTTACTGGTTCATAAAATTAGATCACACACAAATAATAGTCAATAAAACTGTTTTCATTTTCGGCTTTTCATGTTCTTAGAAGAACGGCACCATCAGGCGGAGGGCGGTAATCATATAAACCACGTGATTGTAACATTAAAATATTTGTTTCCTCAACGTCAGGACTTTCAAGTGATCGAAGTACTTGATCAAGAATCTGACGCTTAGCACAATAAAATTTCTAGTTTTGCCAAACGTTCACACTTCCGTAAGCTGTGTAACTTTTTATATTTGTTGTAGTAGATGCTGCTATATACTAGAAACTAGATGTACCTACGCAGAGTACCCGAAAATTTTATGTTTCAAAAGTAAATAAAACAAAAATTAAGCGTAACAAATATTCTTATATCTTGCTTTTAAAATTCATATGTCATGCTGTGTTGTAGCCTACATAATCCATAATTCTTCTCGTTATTAAAAGCATGCGAACATTTTACTGACGTCACGACAGTACAAATTGCAACGTTAAGCGTCCTTTGTGTGACATCATTTTAGTGTCTACCTACTGACTGACAGACAACACACTACTGTATAGTGGTGCGAATGGTTAAAAAAGAATACCCTTTTCGGGGAAGTGATATGTATTTTTGAAAATGAAACTCGTATTTGCAACAAAAACTTTTCGGAAACTTTGATTTGTTTATGATCATGGTTCAATATCAAAGATAAAGTAAGGTATTTACTTGTAAAGCGCGTTTTGATTTACTACTTCTTTGTTTTTTTAAGACTTATTCTGAATTATGGATCTTTTGATAAGAATAACATGTTAGGTTATAGATAGAAAAGGCTTTTGATACTAAGCCTTTGCTTTGGCCGAACTTATTACACTTTTGAGCATCATATGTGACAAGCAGTATCTAGTACCTTTCCCTGAATGTTATAGCAGTTGACTGACGTCTGTGTTTTGATTAAACTGGCTATGCAGTGCATATATTTTAACTTGAGTAAACAGCTGATACATTTATTTACAAGACCTTCCACTTTCTGTTAGACTAGAGAATTTCTTTATAAAATTTTCTTTTCTCTATGCTATAGTTATGAAAGATTCTGATTCAATCTGTCCTTAGAAAATTCTGAATGCTGACGTTTTTAATATAAGGTAACTCTCTACAATATCCTCCAGAGGAAAAGAACCATTGGAATAC
This sequence comes from Limulus polyphemus, assembly GCF_000517525.1. Taxonomy (NCBI): domain Eukaryota; kingdom Metazoa; phylum Arthropoda; class Merostomata; order Xiphosura; family Limulidae; genus Limulus; species Limulus polyphemus. The sequence continues at coordinate 375,998 of NW_013666100.1, read as the reverse complement.
GAAGATGGCAAATGAAAAAGAAACTCAATGAAAGATAAATTGATAATCTACTGGTTTATTATCATTCTTTCTAAATTAGTTTATGAAGTTAATCTTCAAAAACAAAACAAAGCTCGTAAAGTATGCAGGATGTAAGAAAAACAAATCTGAGATAGCATGCAAGTTATAAACTATGTATGAAGAAAAGGAAGGAAAGTATATAGGTATGTTTTAAAGTGAAACAAAGATGAAAAATATATAAATGTGTGTTGAATGGAAACAAAGCTAAGTAAGCAAGTATAACTTTGCAGGAAAAATAGTTCTGTGTGTTTGTGTGTACACATTCGTTTTTTTCTATTTCTCAGGGTTATGGTAAGTAATTTACTATATATATATATATATATATATGTGTGTGTGTGTGTGTGTGTGTGTGAAACAAATCTTGTTAACTATATTTATATATTAGTTAGAGTACCCGTCCCCTGGACGGAAGTTATGTAAATTCATGATTAATGAAAGGTTATTTTAGAACATGAAAAGTTGCAAAAACGTCCATAAAAACTGCAAAACACAAAATGTGAAACCGCAGCTTTGCTTGTATCTCCGCATGGACCAATCAAACCTTCATGCCAAATTTGGTGAAGATCTATCAACAGGAGGCGAAGTAGTGGTAAAAAATCACAAAATTGTAAATTTGTATGTACCCCCGCATGGACCTAATAAACATCCATACCAATTTTGGTAAAAATCCATCCACACCCTGCGAAGTAGTTACATGGACATACAACAGACAATACTATTATATTTATATACATGTTTTATCCAAGATAGTTAGGAAAACGTGCAGATGTATGTATGAACAGAAAAAAGTGAAGATTTTGACATACGTATACGGGCAAAAAATTAGAGGGTGTGCAAGCGTATAAATGATAGGTAAAAATATATATATATATAGAGAAGTTTGTATGCAAAAAGTAAAGAAAAATTTAAAGCACTTAGCTGTGTGTGAAGGACGAGAAACTATAGAGTACTTATATATATTTTAAAGGAAAAGAAGGCTCGAAAATTAGATACATGGATGAGGGAAAGAAAGCTCAGAGAGTATGTAGATGTGTGTATATTAGGAAAATAAAGTAACGAAAAGTAAGCCAGTGAATATTTTTAAAAATGATGAAACAGATTAGAAACAGACATTTTTATTGTCCATTTATCGTATATATCAATGTCCTGTGACATACCTTGTTGACGTTATAACACGGATAACAAAATAATGATTAAAATGAAAACATTTAGACTTGTATTCAATATTTCTGTAGATATTTTAGTGTTGTTAGTTCATGAATTTACCACTGTCCCACTGGGGGACGCTTTATAACGCACCTGTCTACTTTTCGTATCTACAAAGGATAGGAAAACCCGAAAATCTATCAATCTGTTACGGTCTACTTCAAGACATATTAAATGTCTCTCGAACTGGATCGACGTAAAGTAATGGACTACCAACGACAAAGTCCGTGGATCATTTTCCCTCTGTGCCGATATTATATATAGGCGTATATAATATTTTATTTTACTTTTATAACAGACATTAAGTATTGCACGCAAATCGTTCAGTTTCATGAAAAATATTAGTACACGCTCAATCCGCTGTTACCGCCATCACTGAAAGATACTTAGACAAAGGGTAATCGTCCATATTGTTAGTAGAAAGTGAAAAAGAGTAATAAATCTCTTCTGCTAGCAGCTGATATTTGCAGGATCGCATGTTTTCGCAAATGTAAAGTACCTAATAAAAGGAAACTTACGTTCATGAAGTATCTTTAACTCGATCTTCCATTTTGTGCTTGCCATATATGCGTTAAAATGATAACTGTTTTCAAAATAAATACAAAAATAACTTTTTGTGTATCCACCGCTTCATAGGAAATTAAAACAAAACAGTTAGTCATTAAAAAAAAGTCACTGTCGAAAATACAGCAGTGATTTCCACGTATTATTGGCATCCTTTTCGCCACTAAACACGTTGCTGGACTATCAAAACGAGTACAATATAAGTAATTAAATCCTGAGTATAACTGCCGTTCTACAATTTTGCTAACAAGAAAACATGTTGTTAGTCAATTAAAACAACTAGAATATAAAGCAACTAAACGTTCTTTCTTATATCCATTAGTTTCTTATTTTAGGTGTAGGGTTTAAGTTTGAAGTGTTTAATGATAGAATATGTTAGTGAAATGTGGTTTGTAGATCGAAAGACAATGAAAATGATGCTACAAGTGGAAGAACAAAACTCACCATGTAGCATTAACATGTGTTGATGTACGAATAAGCTAAGACGTACAAAAACAGAACATGGAACCAATTGTATTATCAAGCACTTCTGTAATCAGTGAAGGGTTAATTCTATAAAGCTGTCCTGATCTAACCACGAGTTTGTGCTTCAAATTTCTGAACAATACACTTAGAGCGAATATAGTAAATTATTATTCTAAATCTGTCTCATTATATATATACACACACACACACACACACACACATATATATATATATATATATATATATATATATATACACACACAA
>NW_013666100.1:336182-373183 GCF_000517525.1 Limulus polyphemus | reverse complement strand
CACACACACACATATATATATATATATATACACACACACACATATATATATATATATATATACACACACACAACACATTCTCATTTTTTTAATAAATTAGTCATCTGTGACTCCTAGCCTTAGTTAGTTACTGGGAGACAAACATTGTATAACTATGCTGTAGCAATACGTGTTGATTTTCTGATCACTGACATATTGGGATGACTTGAAGTTATAAAAAAATTGATTTATATCTACTGAGGTTTACATTTTGTTGTATATTTAGAATATTTTGCAAGTTTTTCACGCATTAACTCTCTTGTAATTTGTAATATATTGTCATTTGTAGGAGTGTGTGATACTTTAAACCCTGTCTTTTAAACTATACCAGTGTTTAGCTGAGCTTTAGAAACTACATTTATTATGTATACGTCTTATTCAAAGCTTTAATATGTATTATTTTTAAACTTCAGTAAGAGTAGAGGTAATCACGAGAAGCCTGTATAATCTTTTAAACCTTCATAACTAAATAATTCCACCTATACATTAACCACATGCCATCTTAAACTATTAAACAATAAAACATTTTCAAAGAAATATATGTAATGAAGTCTATATTCCTATCACTGAGAAAAACATTACGTTCTCCACGTTTATGTTTGGATTATAGAGGTTTCCTAAATTATGATGAATTCAATGACGATCTCAAAAACAACAACAACGAACTATGATATTGTCACTTCTTTTGAAATATTTACAGTTCCTTTTATAATCAAGTAGATACAATTTTTTTCAGTCCTCAAAGTCAAATAACTTTGTCTAGAACAGAAAAAAAAATACAGTTAGAAAAAAGTAGTATTAAAACAAACATATAATTCTACGTTTTTTGTTGTCCGATTTATAAATGCTGCTTGTAGTAAACGTAGTTTTGTTCGTTTGTTGTTAAGTGAATCTATTTTGTATGTGCTCTAACCACTGCGGGTAAGAAAACCCGATTTTTAACATGGGACGCTCACAGACTCGCCGCCGAGTCATAGAGGAGCGTAAAAGAATCCTAAACAAATTAAGGATTTTACGATTCAATAGGAAAATTAGCTAAAGTTCACTTCTTGAAGATATTAAAACAGATTATGTTTCTTAAAATAATCACAATTTGAGATAACTATAGATCCCTTAGGCTACATTACTTGCTTAAGAAGAAATAACATTTCCATATCGTCTCACTCTTTGAACTGAATTTACAATAAAGCAACTAACTGGATCATTAAACCTAATCGATATCTCTCTGAATAATGCTATAACTTATTTTATAAATTATCCTAACTCTTTTGTTGCTTCAATAAAAATCTTAGCATGAGATTACAACATTTATTGTCGAAATTTGCACCATTCATTTGTAATTAAAAGCATTTTATATTTCAGTACAAATTAATATAAAGCAAAATTGCATTATCAAATAATTTACCAAAAATAAAAATAACAAGTTAATGAATCAAAAGTTATGTTGGTTTAATATATATTTAAGTTTTTACTTTCAACATGAGAATAAATAATTTGGTTGGTTGAGTATGTGCTAATATGTATATATGTAGTTAGTACAGATTTTGATATTTTGTTTAATCCAGACAAATTCTTACTATTCTGACTAGCATTTTAGTTGATTAAAACAGGAGCCTGTGTATTTTTCTTTGACCAAGTATAAATCAGTAATTAAGCCACTTAACTACTTACGTCTGCATATTATAACTGATACAGTATACGTTATGTGTTTTATTTTTTATTGTACTGAAGACTCAGTACGTTATTTTATAATGACTTCGAATATGCAAACCAGCAACTTGCGTGACAACCACATCAGATATAAAGCCACGGTGGAACAGCATATATCAGAAGTACATTTTGACATAGTTTTGCGAGCCGTGAGTAGTGTAATGTCTCTAAATATTGATAGATGTGGGGAAGGGTACGTATGCATTATCTGCGATCGAACTCTTTAAAGGGGCACTGAAAAACCGTCGTATTCGTAAACTTGCTGGACCATGGAAATCATGCAGGGAGGAGGGATATGCTATGAATATAACAACCTTACAACGCAGCCTTTTACAGTGGTAACTAAGCACTATCACGGCGACATATGCTGTCAAGACGTGGTTAGGCTACAAAATATGTTTAATATGACCTCCACCTATCGTTACTTCCATGCTAATTATTCTTAAACTAAGGAACGTTTAATGGAAATGTTGACCTGAAAAAGTCTGTAAAAATTCCTCTATGCGTTATCTTCATGTCCATAGTCCAAGCCTCTCTAAAACGTTGTTATTGCGTTATCAAGATAAAGTTGATTTTAAATATTTTTAAAATCTCTTTTCTAAGTGAAAAACACATTATATATGTGTATCGATTGTATTGTTAAAGATAAAATATTATGTTTGAAAGCTTTTGTTCAAAAAACAACTTGGGGTATATCTATGACAAAACTGCTAATTCTTTCTGCTACCGTCACTAATTTCGTACTACTGACCAGAAGAAATGGAGCCAGTCAGTAGCAGTATCCATGCTGAGAGATTGCCTTTCACTCTTATAATGCACCAACAGTTTAAAGTGCGGGAACATTCTGTGGCATTGCACGGACTTGAACTTGGCTCAAACTCCACAGTTTTACAAACTAATGTAGATGGTATATTAATAAATAAATGTCACGTTTGAGCGTATGAAAAACTTTAAAGAAATATTAAATTTTTATGGTACAAAATTATATCATTATTACTACGATACTGATAGAAAATAAGGAATATTACAACATTTAGTCTGGAAGTTTGTTTTATAGACACTGCAGTGAATTTGATAGCTGAAAGGACACGACTGTCTTCGTAGATCACGTACTCTCGCAACGAGAAAATAATGCATACCATAAGTGCATAAGCAGTTTTTCTAATGCATACCTTGTACTTAACTGAACTCCATATTTTACAAAACGTGGAAGTTAATCGAACGGGCTGGATCGCATCTAGCTGAAATTTTGTCACTGAATTTCATTCTACATATTTGAATAGATTTAGGTCCAAGCTAGCAGTACCCAAGAACATGCAATGGTTTTCTATAGAAGCATTCATGAAAAAAACAGATTTTCATTCCTTCATTTTTTAAATATCTAATCTAGTAGTTCTATATTGGTCTCGTGTAACTCTGAAAATATTTTCTTATTTAAAAGAGGGTCGCAAGTTCGAATCCCATCATCGAAATTCTCGCCTTTTGAAACGTGAGATCGTTATAATGAGCGGTGAATCCCATTTTTAGTTGGTAAAGAGTAACCCAAGAGCTGGCGGTGGATGGTCTTGATCAGCTGCCTTCCTTCTAGTCTATCACTTCTAAATTAGGAACAGCTAGCAAAGATAACCCTCCAGTTAGTTTTCGCGAAATTCAGCAAACCAACTATTTAATATGAAGTAAACTGTTACTAGTATTAGATAACACGCGTCTGACTTTATAACTAAGTACCAAATTCTTAATTGGGTTTGATTTATCTAGCTATCAGTCTAACCGTGCGTTTGTCTATCTTTCTGTCATTTTCTAAACATACCTTTCAATACAAAAAGAAGTATCCAATATTAACCCCTGTTGTGTGTTTGTGAATTTGTTTGTTTTCCTGCAAATTCCTTCAACAGTTTTGGAGCTAGCAGGACCGAACTTGGCAGGACGGCTCAGGATGGCCCATGGGGTATCCTTATTTATTTGATCCCCTATCAAGTGGTACCAAGAGAGGCTAAAACGTGCCCTATAGGATACTCAATCATGATGAGAGTTTAAGATTAAGCGTTCTGGGTCGATGAACTCGAATCTGAGATCGGATTTTGTTTTCCTGGATCCCTTCTGGATCCCAGGAGTCGTCAGGTTTGAAACTATCTTCATATCCACACTCACAGGTTAGCGGGGATCAAACTAACGGGATTTGTTTTCGAATATGAACATTCATTAGAAGAGCTATAAAGGGAATTTGGGATAACGGAAAAGCTTGATCGCTACCATTGAATCATGAATTAAGAAGCCTTTGATCTTCACAGTGGAGAACGGTTATTTTATGCTAGTTTCAAACAATACAAAGCGAGGTGTATTTATTTAGCGTGTAAAATTGTTTGAAACTTTACAATAATGGTTAAAATAAATCCATTAAAAGCTTCTGTATTAAAAATATGAGTTATTCCATTTTGTTGGCGTTTCTTTGATTTTCACCCAAAGCTACTTGAGAGCTATCTGCATTAGTCGTCCCTACTTTTGAAGTGATAGACTAGAGCAGGGTTTCTCAATTTTTTTTTTTTTACTGGACCCAATTTGAAAATATTTCAGACTATGACGACCTTCCTCATACCCAAATTGATAGGAAATTGCTGTACATGCCCTAAAATATCCATTATCTTCCGATCCCCTTTTGGGTCAGAACCCCAGTTGAAGAGGGAAGGCATCTCGTTGGTTACTATAATTGAACAGTAGGATTTGACTTCACTTTTATAACACACCCATAGCTATAAATTACGGGGCACGGTCGTTTTGGGCGGTAAAAGGAACCACGGAACAGTGAGCCACGATCAGCCTAGGTATACAAAGTATTGGAAATACTTATGAAAATGCACAGGTAATACACATAACGGAGCCACAAACATTGAATGAATAGCTCAAACTAAATGGTTGACTTGTCATTAGTACCATAAATTATTATCGAAAATGCAAAACAAAAAATAGAAAGTTGTACAATGCACAAGTTTTTGCTTTAAACATATCAGTACAACTTGTTTTTATGCCACCATAAGTTTATTAATGCATAATTGTGAAATATGGTTTCAAATGTTCTGTATTTCTAACCACAGTTCAATCAAGTTTTTGGTTGTCATTTGACCTTCTCGGTTTATTTGTAAATTCCGGATAAATCTCCATTACCTTAATAATATTCATATTGTGACTTTACTAGGCCAACAGGTCTTGTTTTTCAGAGAATGGCATGATGGATAAGATCGTTATTTTTCCTGTCAGCAGTCAGTGTGCCATCAATTTTATGTAGATTTCCAACAATATTGCCTGAGATATAGCTTTCACTCTAGATATTGTACATTGATTGTAATGCTGTTTTCTTCTGTGACATTGAACAAACAATTAAGTTATTGTCTTATAATTTCAACCTGGATTCATACGAAAAACATCCCCCTCCAGCTTTTCTCATCCCATAGTTTGAAGTCTGATGTCAATTTCAACAGTTGGTTTGGTTATCTCACCTAAGGAATGGGTTTTGAATAGCTACTCATCCAATGTTAAATACCACTAGATATTTTTATCATATTCCTGCTGATTCACAATATTTATTCACCAGAGTTATACTCCATGTTTCTTCTTTGGTAAGACATTGGCTGGTGTTTATACAGTAGTTACCAACTGTCATTTGTATGCTGGTTGTTCAGTATTATCCTTTATACATCATTTATCGTCCACCGGTTTTACGGTTTGTTGTACAGTGTCCTTTATGTATTTTGTCATGTTGTTTATGTTACGTAGTAATCGACTGTCCTTAGTTATTTACTTAATATGTTCCATCCTGTTGCTGCTGTTCGATAGAAATTTATATTTATATTCTCAGTATTATTTGTGGAACTATTATTGGTAGTGTATCGCTCAATCTTCAGTATTTACACTCTTTTAATGTAATTTATCATCCACTTGTTTACTGTTAGTTACATAGCATTTATATAGTCATTATTTTTCCTTTTTTATCTGGCTAGAAACTAATGAAAATTCATACTTTGATTATCATACGATATGTTGGTGGTGGTTACACAGTTTTCAGTATCTGTTTATCCTCTATAATTACATATAATGGTGATGTTAAGAGTATTCTATCATTATCACCTATCCCGTTGCTACTGTTACGTGTTAATTATACACTAATTATAATTGATAATTTTGCTTTACTTATTACTGATGTCCAGATATAGAAATCAGAATACTTGCAACAAGATTTAATTCCTCAGGCTTTAGCGAACCAAAAGACAATATCTGAAACAACAACAAAAAAACTACTTTTGATGGAAACCATTATATAGAAGAAATGTTTTGCTTATTTATCGATGTTAACATGTTACCTAGTCATGATGAGTTGACATGCTATTATGATGGATATAAATTGCTGTTTTTTTATGTTTTCACTTGTTACTTTAAAACACGTAGAATTATTTTATAAAAATTCACACTGACTACTCTTAATCCTTACCACTCTCTGAGCTTGCTTAAGCAATATATAACATTTCGTTGTTTTATAAACTCAAATATGATATTTTATTAAAAATGATTACAAACATTGATAAGTTATAGATATTTAGCAATGGCAAGGTTTGGTTTGTTTTGAATTTAAGGCAAAGCTACACGAGGGCTATCTGCGCTATCCATCCCTAATTTAGTAATGTAAGACTAGAGGGAAGGTCATCACCACCCACCGCCAACTCTTGAGTTTCTCTTTTACCAACGAATAGTGGGATTGACCGTGACATTATAACTCCCCCACAGCTGAAAGGGCGAGTATGTTTGGTGGGATGGGGATTCGAATACACGACTCTCAAATTGCTAGTCAAACGCCCTAAGCACTTGGCCATGCCAGGCCCCACCATAAGGGAATAGGCGTTATGTACGTATGTGCATAGGAAAATGGAAGTATTTTTCTAACGTCGCTTATCCATTTTGAGAAATTATTTTTCTCATTCCGTAAATGTACAGGGAAGTAGAGATTTTTGTGTGTTCAGTTTTTGGATAATGTATTCATGGAAAAAGTAGTTACCACACAGTTAGATTCTTTACACAACAGATACGTTATCACTTCCGTTAGTGAAGTTAGCAACAACTTCACTATCACTCCCTCTGGTGAAGCTGCCAACAACTTTGTTATAATTTTTTTCTGGTGAAGCTGCCAACAACGTCGTTATCATTAGTAATATATTACAATTTTATATAAAGATCTAGGGCTTAATCTATAAATACTAAAACCTTTGGTAACAAGATGTTTAAACCCATTACAACTTATCATAAGTACAGTAGTACTTATAGTAAGAATTGGCTAGATGTGCAATACAAATTAAAATCTCAAACACACTGCAAACGGCAGGTGAAAAAAACAACTTTATAAGCACTTTACACATATTGTTGAATGGTAAATAAACCAACTGCATAGTAACAAGCCACCAAAGAAAATCGGTAGAGTAAAAACAAACATTTTACAAAATCACAAATTTTTCAATCGATTATCTGACTGACTAACATTGTTGGAAGGGCATAGCTCTCTCCTACCTTCACCTTATGCAAATCTAAATGCGCATGATTGAATTACGCTACCTTGGCTAAAAATGTTTTTCTTAGTTTTACTTATAACCTTGGTAATAACTAGTAATAACAATATATGTTTTACAACATTACTTTCGAGCTAACATACACTAGTAGCTATATTATATGATTACGACCACGCTTTGTGAGTTGCCAAGTAACAATCCCCTCTCATATCACGTGCAGGTGCACGACTGCTTATGCGCACGCGCTACGTAATCAGCCTGCAGCTGTATCAGCCAGTTAAAACAAAAAAAAAACGTGATCTAGATTTTAACTAAAATCTTATGTTGATAACCTTGAAAAGTTCTTGTCCCAGCAAAGAGAGCATATATTGTAAGAATAGAGAAAATGCTAGAAACAGAAATGCTGAATATGTGAAACAAGTCTTAGCCATTAATCCAGCCAAAGTAAAGGCTGCCACCCTGGCTAGATGTAAGAAAAACTATACTAATGATGTCAGCAAAATTTAAGAAATGTCGAGAGATAGCTCTAATATAAGCTACGGAATGGATAGGCCTAGAACCCAGTCTTTCTCGAGACTTAGTATCAAAAAGATACGAGAAGGATAGGACTAGAGCCCAGTTACTCTCGAAACTTAGTACCAAAAAAAAGCTATGAGACAAGTGTAAAAAAATGTTTAAATAATAAAAAAGAAGGAAGTGGGATGGTAGTACCAAAAAGTAAGGAAACAACGTAGGAATGGGTGGGATAACATTACAAAACTTGGTGGTTTTGACACAACGCAACCTCAAAGTGGGTGTAGCTATTGTTCAGACCTTTCCTTCTTGGTGTTTTACTTTGAACTTTGCTCCAATTATAGACTTGAATTGAGTTTTATCAGTAGCTAATATTTTCTAAATACTCAACAAATTTAAAAATTTCACAAATCAGCAGTTTAGATACTATTCTTTTTGACCCACACCTTACCAATCAGATAGCTATAATGTTTCCCATAAGCAAGGTATGACTAGTGGATGAAGCTTCCTGTCTCACTTCTGACATCAGACACCCCTTATGACGTCATGCATTTTGCAGGGTCACGTATTTTGATTACATACATTTATCTGTATGTGGTTGCTGAAACAAAGTTTACAACAGAGAAACATTAGCTATATACACACCTTCATTTAGTTTGAACAATTACTAAGTTACAAAAACATACTAATTAATAATTGGCAGAACGATGGCCACACCCACTTTGAGGTTGCACTGCGTTAAAAACCAAGTGTTGTAGATTTATTCCGCCCATTCCTACCTTGTTTCCTTACTTTTTGGCGCTACCATTGCTAATTCCTATTTTTTGTTTATTTAACATATTTTTACATTTGAAAAGAAAGTATCTTACAGTTTAACCGGCTGTTGAGTCCCTTCTGAAAAATCCTATAAACTTTCAAAATATATAAAACATCATGAAATTACAGTTATATTTTCGATGCTATAAAAGGATACAACTAAGGATTTATCAAATCTAGTCGGCAAAGGCCTTAACTGTCGACTGGTTCAGCTTCTCAGATGTAAACATTATTGGCTTACAAAAGTATTGACCAGCCACAAACTAGTTGAGTTAAGGGCATAAAAGAATGTCACCCAGTGGCACAGCGGTATGTCTGCGGACTTACAACGCTAGAATCCGGGTTTCGATACCCGTGATGGGCAGAACACAGATAGCCCATTGTGTAGCTTTGTGCTTAACTTCAAACAAACAAACATAAAATAATATAATATACCTTTACATTAAATAGCATTTAAATAAATACTGCGATTTTATCAGAGAATCGGTATCATTCCGTTCGTTATTATCAGCAATTTTTTGATTTTAGTATTCTGTATATTAGTTTTGTAATTGGTAAAATAAAAAAAAGCTCTATCAATATTTTCAAGGTCCCCCGATGGGACAGCGGACTTACAACACTAAAATATGGGGTTAGATTCCCAGCGGTGGACACGGCTTATAGCTCAATGTGGTTTTGTAAACAAAACAAAACATTTTCAAGATTTTGTTTTGAATTCTGGTAAATTGATGCTTTATGCTGGTAAACAAAGATGTTTCTCTGATAATATTACTAATAAAAATTATCATCGTTTCACGACAAACGAATTTTTACAAGTTAGATACTTGTTATGTAATAACAAATTTATATAACTCGGTTAACATGTTTTTCAGCATATACAAGGGTAAAGCTATCGAGGGTAATTCCAGACGACTAGTTGCACATTTATTTTTATGGGACTTGAAGTCATATTAACAAAGATTATGATAAAGCTTTGCACATTAGTCGATTGTGCAATGTTCCCTATCTAGGTTTTATTAACAATGCCAACACATTGATCCACCAGAACTCTACTCGACGAAAAACTTTCACTAAAAATAAAGCACTTTACATGGATTTAGATATAAGCATCATTACTCATATGTTTTAGATAATGTTGTTGTTTTTTCAATAAAATAAGCACTTTTAATTTTATAATTATCAATTTTCTATATTCAGATACAAATATGTAAGTATTATAAGTAATATAAAGCTTACTACCCTCAGCTTATTAGAATGTTTTCAACACTACAAGATTTCTTCGTCAGAGCTCATAAACTCACTCTCATTCCTCCAAATCGAGGTTTTTCCTACCGTATTTTGAACAACAAGTTTGTGCAGTTTTGTGGTAAATTTAGCAATTTACTGGATACGGATTTCACAGAATAACATACCGTATTCACGGGTATTACATGTATATTTTAATTGCTTAACATCCTTTTGCTTTAAAAATGAACAATTCTAGTATAGCAATTACCGTTATTTTTACCTGCTGTTAGTTTAAGCTCTCTCTATAGATAATGCATGCTGTACAATAATTGCTTATATAACACAGCATTACGTCATTCGTTACATTAGTTTCTGTTAATTACGTTAACTGTCATATATATCACTGTTATTTTATTTCTCCGTCAAAGGCTTATTCTTACTTTAATTATTCTTATTTTTTATTATCGCTTGTAGATTATGCTAGGTTTTAATTTTATTTTATTATCAGCTGCCCTTCTGATACAACGACCACATTTGTAGGGCGTAACTAAAGTCAAATTAGTTTTTTAAAGCATCTCATAGTATGTCTAGAAAGATATTTGTCTTATAATTAGCTTGGCTATTTAAATTAGAGTATGCATATTTTACCATTTATTGCACCATGTTATTATTCATTTGATTTTTTTATCTTGTTGAGCCGTAGCTTTTCGCTGTGCTATCTGTAATGTTCTTATACTTGATTCTATAGTTAAGCGTTAACATGTGTCGTAGTAATTTTTCTCAAATGTCGTAGTAATTTTCTCACTGTTTGAGTTTAATGGGCTTTCACTGACCTCTAGAAGTTGTAAGAAGGATATAGTATAAAGTTTCACCTTTTCCAAGGAATGGAAGTCAGTGATAATGCACAAACCAAACATGCAATTTTTATGTGCTTTATAAAACATATTATAATATATTTTTTCCTTAATAGTTTCATAAACAGTATTGATTAAAATTTATACTGTACAAAATATATTGTTTTGTGTATCATTTATTATTATGATAATTTTACATTGTTAGCTTAGTATGTAGATTTGTGACTAACCTAAATATTCTCTGATAGGCGAACATCATGAGATAATATTGGGATTACGACCGAAAATGTCGCTAAAAGAGAGGCATCCAAGTGACGTATCAATGCATTCTGGTGATAAAAAACGTTCTGTTTTGTGTCTTCGCATACATATACGTTAAGCGGTATATTAGATTAGCTATATTAATGACTTGGTTTATTTTTAGTTCTGATTTATGTAGGTAACTAACTTTATTCGTAAGTTAATAATAAGTATTAATTCGTCTTGAGAAATTATTTAGCTTGTTCATACAAATATATGTAACGAGGGCTGTTTGTGTAATTATTAGTAGTGGGTAACTATGACTTATGTAGGTAAGTAAATAGGTACTCTACATAATTGTTACTACTTAAAGTATTATGTTGTGTGTACTTAAATCTATCCGGAAATAGACGATTTTATAGAATGTAACATAGCAATCTTGAAGACTTATGCTGATGCCCAGAAATATTTAAGTATATAGATACATCTTTTATCGGTGAACAGCGTGGAAACGGACGTATTGAAACTTTTTTTATGAAATTCCCACTCTGTTAAGTGTTTTAATCTACTAGAGATTTCATCGGGAATTTCATTGTTTATTTAGAATTTTATACATACTACAAATTTCATAGTTTATTCAATGTTATTCCTAGGACACGACAAAGGTTAATCAGTATTTAATAAGTAGGAATTCTATAGATTGTACAGTACCTTAAGCCTATTAACAAGTTCACATTTTGTTCACAGTGTTTGAAACTTAAAAGGGAATTCATAGTTGATTTTTTCTGTATTTTAAGCCAAACAAGAAATTCATCATTGTTCACAATGTTTTAAGGCAGGCAAGACTGTTACAGTTTCTTTATTGTTTTAAGACAAGTAGGCGGTTTCATATTTTGTACCGTATTTCAAGCCTTCAAAGATTTGATAGTTTAGTTACAGTGTTTAAAATCAAGAAGAGATTTAAGTACTCGTTCAGTATTTTAAACTTAGTATGAACTTCATATTTTGTTAATAGAGTTAAATTCCAGAAACTCCAAGTGTGACATCGTTGTGTACCAAATTTATCCCATGAACATTTTCCCTTTTCATTAACAAAATAATTTTTATAGTATGCTATAGTTTATGTATTCAGTTTGTAAAGAAAACTTACATGAATGGTTTACGTATTGTCAGTGACTTAATTTATTGATAGGTGACGTGATAGAGTCTGTATTTAGGTCTGAACAATGGCGATATCCTGAAAAGTTACCAATAAATAGATTTAGTTGTCTTGGCAATATATAAAACCTTCATGTTTTTTATGCCTTTAGATTGCCTAAGCGGGCATTTTCTACTTATTTTCTAAATTCAACAAGAAAAAGCATAAGACAACACCCCAGTTCGTTTTGAATTACCTGCTCTTGTAATATCCACCACAATCTCAAAACAAATAACTTTCAACCAGATGTTATAAGGAAGATTTTGACATATCAGAATTATGTTCGCTCCAAAAATGATATCGAAAATTAATCCATAATACAAGGTATAAAAATTATATTCAAATTTGTCTTGAGACATAAAGAAATATTAGAAAATTACTTAAATAACTTGCTAATTATGATATTTTACGGTGATTCAACGCTTTCTACTAACGCATTGTTTAAAATATATAGAATGCCAGTAATAAAGAATATCTTAGTTACATTTCAACACAAATGTGTCATAATTAGTCCTAAAGCTCATATTTGTCAATACTTTTTAAGAAATATCCTCTCAAATGTTTCAGCAACAAATCTATATCCGGTAAAGATTTACTGAGTTAAAATTCTCTGGATGGACATTCGTTTAAGGAAGTGCACTGAGTTAAAATTATCTGGATGAACATTCGTTTAAGGAAGTGCACTGAGTTAAAATTCTCTGAATGGACATTCGTTTAAGGAAGTGCACTGAGTTACAATTCTCTGGATGGACATTCATTTAAAGAAGTGCATTGAGTTAAAATTCTCTGAATGGACATGCGTTTAAGGAAGTGCATTGAGTTAAAATTCTCTGAATGAACATTCGTTTAAGGAAGTGCACTGAGTTAAAATTCTCTTAATGGACATGCGTTTAAGGAAGTGCATTGAATTAAAATTCTTTGGATGGACATTCATTTAAGGAAGTGCACATTTTACTTGCTATCTTGGCTATTTTTTATCAAACTGTAAATGAATCCTCTCAATACGAAACGTGTTTCTCGTTAATGATAACTGCCCTGAATGAGACGTTATTTGCCCTAGAGGATCATTTTAAAGAAATAAAAAAAGAAATGGAAAGAATAGTACCAGAGCAAAAAAATTAGATCATAAGAATGGACGGTTGCTTTTGAAACGTCATAGAAGTTGTAGCCTAGATATTTTTCTTTTCAATTTTTTACTAACACCTGTTTTTGAGGAAGTATATGTCTACAACGCTGTTTCACGTACATATTAATGTTCTGGCTGATGTATATGTAGGATTACGGAAATAGCTTCCAGGATGGTTTGACTGCAAAGGATTACCTGTAATTTCCGTTTCATATCAATTGATCACTTGATGTTCCGAAGTTTTTGACTTGGATGTTCTTCTCATATCCGAATTTTCGTACTTGGCAGCAAACAAATGGACAAGTATATTGTTATGAACTTCCGAATAATGTAAGATATTTCCTTCTGAATAGTTGTTTGTATTCAGTCTAAACTGTCATAAATAATACATAATGTATTATTTTCTTTCCCCTTCTGTAAAAATATGTCCATTTATTAAAGACATTTACTGCAGGCAATATTAGAGTTAACAATTGTTAGCGATTGGTCGTAAGTTAAAATATAACATAACGTTTTTTTTTTCTCCTTTTGTCTACTCATTAAATAAAATGGGTAATTTATTTTATCTTTCTATAATTATTGAGCTTCAACTAAGGTTAAAAATTGAGCCTAAAACATTTTGCATCTACTCAGGCATATTGGGTTTTTCCTCCAATGGCACAGCGGCATGTCTGCGGATTTACAACGCTAGAAACCGGGTTTCGATACCAATGGTGGGCAGAGCACAGATAGCCTAATGTGTAGCTTAATTACAAACAAACATATTGTGTTTAAATACATTGTTAACGCTATACAATTTCGTTACTTGTAGATATACAACTTTGAACCATTTATGATACACCATTTATGAACAAGTTAATTTCCCTTCTTTTCTCATATATTATGTCTTAAGATACGTATTTATCTCACCAGACACTTATACCGTGCCTTACTGGTATCTGTTGGTAGTGGGTGATCCAAGGATACTTGAGAAGAACGATAAAGGATACTACTTAATACTCTCTTATTGTCATGATTATAATGTAATAACTATTCAGTGAAGTTGCTGATTTTATTATTTGCTTTTATTCATTAGAATGACCTACGTAGTTCATATGAAGGGTACTTTGAAGGGCACAGAGAAATACAGCAATGGTTTAACTTCAAGGTATTCTCTAGAGTGCAGAAAGGAATGTGAGAATACATTTCATACTGTTTTACCTAGAGGGTGAGCACATTGAATTGAGAAGCCATATTACTATATCGAGGACAGGAGACGTGGTAATATACTTGGCAATATAGTTCTTCTTCTTCCCAAATTGATGGTCAAGTCAAACAGTCTCGGCTAAAAATATGAGTGAAAGTGAAGCTTGTTGATGTAGCCTGGTATATTACTAGGCAGGATGGTGACTAAGTATAGAAACTTTTATTAATAGAGTGTACATAAGGCGAAGACATGTAACGGAAGAGCAGCACCAACAAGAGACAGTATTTTCCCACGACCAACCATTTCAACCTATCTACACCAACATTAAGATAGAGGGTTGAACAAGTGAATAGCCACTTTCAGGAGAAGCTCGGTCATTCAACGTAGTAACTTTATGAAACTGTTGGTTTGAAATACAAACAACAACAGTGGAGCAATGAATCAAAGATTTTGGAAACGGAAATTTATATCAGCAGAATTTATATTATATAAGTAGCTAGAAAATTGTTAGTTATTTATGCACATTATTTCTATGATTCTAGAATATTTGAGACTAGGAGGATATACTTATTAATTAACCTAATACCTTTATATTAACCAGTAAAAGCTATAGTTAACATAAACCACATCATGAACACATTATATAAAGTATAAGGCAGCGCCTTTCGATACAAACAATGAACCAGCAGTTCTTTCAGTCTGGTCATCTCCACCTTGATACAAGTTAGGAAATGGAGATAGAGGTAGTACCAATGAACATTATATAATATAATGGATGAACCAACCAGTTACAAGCAGGACAATAACCGCTGCTAACATATTTTAACAGAAACCCAAGTCAAAATCATAGAAAATGACAAGTACTACTTCAGAGGGCAGATGAAGCACTGAATAGGTCATGCCATTACACCGCATAGAGCGCCGAATGTGTAATCAGAAACGAAAAAGGAGTATTTTAACCTTGGTTTTTAAGCTGTACTGGCGAAGTGTATTTTCCTTCAAGACGGAGAACACTTTGTGGCATTAGTCTGACCTTCGCACGTCTTAACACATTTAACAGTTGAAATAACATATGCACATATCTTTCTTTCTTTACGGCATTTAACTAAGCACTATTTTGTCAAATAACAGCAATAACATTTTCCCTAAAAGCTTTTCTTCTTGTATAGGATCGCTTGATAAGATTCATCCTTTAATTTTTAATTTTTTTTTAAATAGAAAAACCGCAGTTTTAGGTAGATATTCTGTGAACATCGTTTTAGTTTTCGAAAAAAGTAATTAAACAAAATAGCGGCTCAGTCTCCGAATTACTCTAGCTTAGACTCACTACTTATGTATAAAGACAGATGTTCCTAACAATAATGGATCGGCCAACTTTTCTGGTTTTCTTTCATTAAGGCAAGTTACTCTAACAAGACTATTTTTTAGTTTAGTAATCCTAGCGGACAAAGATCAAAAATTTGATTTTTCACACAACACCACGGAATAAAATTTCACAATTGTTTCACAATTATCATTTTGCTTTCTTACGATATTATAATCGTTTGTCGATCGAGACGACCATTTTCATAAAGTTTTTTGTTATTGTTCTGGTTCTGCCTCTTTATTGGTTTTCTTTTCCTAATATTTTTATAGACCATCATTATACGGTGTTTAATTTGCATGCATGTCCCTGTACGGAAAAAGGGAGTTTAATCTTCTTCGTTTCCAACCTTTCTTTTTTCCATCCAGGAGTTACTATTGAAGAATGGCTTGACCTTAGAAGAGTCTTTATAAGGCCAGGATGATTAGTATGAAAACTGTGAATTAACTCCTTGTCTTATTTTGTTTTATTTTAATAAATCATGTTCAAAGTTGGACCAGGCCTGGCCTAGTGGTTATTGTGCCGAACTGTGCATCGAAGGAACCACGTTTCACGTCTTGATGACGCAAAATCATTTTCAGTACTTTTATTCCGTGGATGCGCTAAAAGAGAAGGTCAAGTGTCACAAGTTAATTAGAGTAACCCAAAAAGTGAGGGGGTGCCGTGGACTAACCGCTTTTCTTCTTGCCTAAGAAAACATAATTGTTTTTTTAGCGTGAAAAACCAATAAGTGTTCGAAGTTATATTTTTGATATAATGTCAGAGTTCCTATTAATTTAGGTTAATTTATTACTTACTTCTTTCTTTGTTAGGATTTTAAGTCATAAAATCCGAACATACTATTTCTTGGAGTCATATAAATACTCTACATTCTTCGTGAACTAGAAATAAGAAGCCATATTAAAGTTGTCCTGTCGTTTTCAAGTAGCTGTGTTTCTTTCTTTTAGCGCAAAGCTACGCAATATGCTGTACACACACTGTACGTAGCGGGAAATCGAACCCCGGATTTCAACACTGTAAATCCATAAACTTAACGCTGCCTCATGAGGGGTCAAGTGGCAGTAAAACTTTTATAATCTGAAGAATGACATTAAAATAATTTTGAACATGTTTTGAGCCGTAGAGTGAGATTATAAATACTTTGACATGACGATATATTTGTTTATTTGATGTCAGAAAGGAATTGCCTTTCTAGATTTTATAAACTGGGTCTAGTAACCCAACATGTTCTTAAACCTTTAATCTTGATGTAGACCAGTTTACTAACTCATACAATAGTGATTCTACTATGTATAGTTTTTCTTTGTTGATCAGTGTTATGAGTGATTTAATCTCTCTAGTTGTGTATAGCTTTAGAAGTGCTAGAGTTAAGTGACTGGCGATAATATATTTAGATCTACTAAAATGAATTCCAACTAATCGTAACATTTTTATTAAAATTTAAAGAAAAATACAATCACACAAAATCCTGAGATAAAAGGGATACTTTCGGAGAGGCTATGAACACGTAACTACAAGTCCGAGAACTAAGTTATACGCTGATGAAATTAAAACCCTTGTTTTGTTTTGTTTTGTTTTTTTGTGTGCTCGAATTTCTTCTGCTACCGAAGTGTTTCGACAAAATTTTCCCCGTTCAAGAAATTTGTAATTTACATAATTTACATGACTCCCTATAAGAAAATTGATATTCTATAGCATAAAAGAACACCTAGTCTAATCATGTTCTATTCCACATCTCCCAACAAGTCTTTAATTACCAAACAGCTCAGAAATGGAATTTTAGTTTTACATTTTATGATAAAAAGAGTAGCGTCCAAGTATGGAGAAAGCAATTTGGAAAACTTCCAGCTGGCACTATTCTAATTGCAAATTGATGGCTCGCTGCTCTTGGTAGGTACCAAGTTCTAATCGTAGCTATTATATTTTCATCTTTTGGTTCATTCCCCTACTTAGACAGGGGTGCTTACACCCCTAGTCTGATTTCGGCCTCACCATTTAGCCAATAAAGAGTTACATTCTAAAATAATTGCTTAACAGTAGGGTGGATGTATTTTGTTTGTTTGGTTTAGCGCAAAGACACACGTTAGGCTATCTGCGCACTGTCCACCGTAGGGAATCCAATCCGGATTTTAGCGTTGTAATTCCGTAAACTTACTGCTGACCCACCGGGGGACAGAGGAGATGGAATATGCCTTTAATTAATCCAACATCGGGAACATATTTAATTCAATTATAAATTCTACCTGATTTAGTGTTACTCCAGTTTATAACATGAGATGTTTTCGCCACTTCTTCTGCTAAAAAAAGGTCGCTGGTCCAGGGCTGGAAATAATAAGTACTATACAGATGTGTTGTAACTCTAAATAGTTGAAGCCTAGATGGCGTTATTAGAATGTAAATGATTATGTGGGTGTATAAGTTCCAACCTTGCTTTTATGGTTACTCGTGAAGATGGTGTCATAAGACACCGAAACATATGTAGTCTTTTTTTAGAGAAAATTCCTATTTTTAATAACTAACTATTTATTGTGTAATTATTTTAACGTTGTATTCCTTTTAATTATAAATAGATGTTTTACACAAGTGTCGTTTTAAATAATTTAAAATGTAATTATTCTGTTTTTAGTGATTAACAATCAATATGAAGTTGTCAAACTGTCATTTCAATTTTTATTTCATATTTACTCGAGATTACAATAAGTATTTTATCAGTGAGAATGAGCATTGGCTGGCTACTTTATTAGGACTACCATCTAATATCAAGTTGAAAGGTACTCTATTAGGACTATCACCTAACATCAGGTTGAAAGGTACTTTATTAGAACTACCACCTAATATCAGGTTAAAAGGTACTTTATTAGGACTATCATCTAATATCAGGTTGAAAGGCATTTTATTAGGAATATCACCTAATATCAGGTGGAAAGGTACTTTATTAGGACTACCACCTAATATCAGGTTGAAAGGTACTTTATTAGGACTACTACCTAATATCAGGTTGAACGGTACTTTATAAGGACTACCACCTAATATCAGGTTGAAAGGTTAAGCCACTTTTCTCCGAAATACCATCTCTCAGTGTTGAAGAAAAATTTACAAGATGCTTGAACATGTCTTGTTTAATAATAAATGACCTATTCAGCCAAGAGTATAAACAGGAATCAGTTCACTGCTGTCGGAAGAAAGATAAAACGTGACAAATGTGATGTTGGAGCTCGTTACAAAATTGCTCACTTGGATCGAGATCGAGTGATTGTACTGGTTAAAAAGAAATGACAGAAAATACCGTCATGTTCACAAAAACAATTGCTCTATATGCATAAATTTCACAATGTTTTATATTAGTAGAGGTAAAACGTGCTTACATAACGAATCCTAATAAGTATGCTGTTTAAAAATATGTTTATATATTATGGAGGTTATAAAACAACCTTCGATAAAATATATTCTACATCATATGACACAAAAAGTTTGAAAATCGGGGGAAATACAAACGTACGATTCGAGTTTGAAGAGGATCACATCGTGTCGGATGTAGGTTTGTATGTACTGATTAGGCAAAAGTGAAGAGATTACAGCCTAATTTCAATGTATTGTATTCTCAGACCTTACGTATGTATAACATTATACGAGTTAAAATTTCAAATCAATCTAAGGTGCCTAAAAAGTATCTTCTGAAAACCGTTCAATGCAGTAGAGATGATGAGTTAAATCCGACCCTCAAACATTTGAACATGGATGTAGACAAAAGGTTAATGTCAACTTAAGTCAAATCCCGATACTTAGGAAGGGGGATAAATTAACGCCAACCTAAGTATGTAGGTATGTTGATTGACTTCTTTTATCATCACTGTTCTAGAAGCAACACCAATTTTCTAATGGTTTGCTACGCATTTGAAAAGTTCTAAAGTAGATACAACTTCAACATTTTAGTGTTCTGGCGTTAATCCATAACTGTGTTTCTCTAGGGAACTCCCTTATGAATTTTGATGTATTTACATGACAGCATAGTTATATCTACTTAAGTGAGCGACGTGATCTATACTGTGAAGACTTGGTGAAATAAAATGAGCATTCGTCATTTTTATTCAGCCTAATACAATAAATATTGATATCTCGTAAACGACTAATTTTACATCGTATTTTCGACAAACTGAAAATTCTATACAAGTATATAACTAAAAGATCCCGCCCTTTAAAGTTCTTTTTGTTTTGATCATTTGGTGTGATAGTTAGTAAACAGTTTTGTTATGTAACAGTTGTACATGATTAATTGATAAGGTAAGTAGCATGGTGACGCAATAGGTAAATGTAATCCGCTGGTTGTTGGTCATGTAGGATGTTGAGCATCAAAAAACCTTATTTAGACTATAGCAACTTAGCTAAAAACGTACATTGCCTATATACTATAATATATACACTGAAGAGTTTGTATTAAATATAAATGTGAATATACAATTTAAAGAGAAACCCCCTTTGATACCTTGTGTTTGCCAAGTTGTAGTTTGTTCCTCCGTGGACCAGCGGTAAATTTGTGGACTTTTAACACTAAAATCCGGAGTTCGAGTCTTCGCGGTGGATAGAGAGATGAGATACTCCATTCTGTGGCTTTGAGCTGAACAAACAAAATTACGTTGTAATCGCTGATATTCTAGTATGTGCATGTTACAACAATTAATCTAAATATTTTTAGAATTTCACTTATGTTAACTAAATGACAGTTTTATTCTTTCTATAAAATTTGTTGATGCTAGATTCAACTACTATTAACAAATAATTGTCCATTCATTTACCCTGGCATTCACTCCTTAAAAATTATAAAAAGATAATGACAGTTGGGAAATTTGTCCAGTGAAATGATGATTAGATGACACTTTGATCCACTTTCGTGTATTTTCGTCAGGTCTGTGGCTCTTCTACGTGCCGGCAGTTGAATCTGCAAAACCAATTTCCATTATCCCAGAAGAAGGCAGGCCCACCTGTCTAGAGCGCTAGGTTTCTTATGTGTTTTTTTAATACCGCGAAGGATACAGGAACGTCTACATTATGTCTGAGCTAAAGGGTTCGTAGTAACCAGGAGCTTTTACATCCAGCCAAAAAAGATACATCAAAATGTGGATACCAATAACAAATAGCTTCTACAACTAACTTGTTGAATGAGAATGCACAAGCGCCAGTGCATCTAGCCCAAAGTGTTATCATACGACGAGGTAGTAGATGATATGAGAGTTACATGTCTGAGAAATATCTACAGCAAGATGATAATACACAAACTTCCTATGACATTTGATATAACACACTTCAATAGATAAAAGGAAATGTTTGTTTCAGTTACCACAAAGTGTAAGAGTGGTACCAATATCATGTACAAAGTCTAGAACTTGATAATCCTGCAATTTTAGGCAATGATCACTAGTACAAACTCAAAGGACTTATTTACCGAGGAACAGTTCTATATGTCTGACAGGTATTTAGTAGGATCATCCCAATCATGCCTCACACTGCTATCAGTAAAGTAAGTGCACACATTCTTGTGGAGATGCTATACAACACATTCCAGGTCGGTGAGCTTTCTTCAATTGCTCGAAAAGTTAAGGGTGCCGGAAAGGCTCCTATAAAGAAATTTATGTCTTAGTTTTTTGAATTCCACCAAAGATCGAGAAAGATCTTAATTTAAATTACGTAAGACCACTTGTCCAAAAACTGTTTGCGGGTGGCGAGGTTATTTCAATCCTTGTTGCTTATGACACGCATATTTACAATGAAAAGAGCAGTAATTATAGTTTCTATCGTAGAAACTTAACAAGTGCAAACACAGCCTTTGGTGGAGTCCCTGATTGTCCTGGTCACAGATGGACGTATCCCTATAGTCTTGAAGGACCTTCATTCTTGATGGCAAGAACAATTACACCTCCATGCTGTTGCGTGCGATGCCATGAAACGTAGAATAGCGGAGTGACTTCACCAAGGATATTTACTTTTCTAGACTGGGATTTCCATAACTACATAAAATTCCTGTAAGATATGGGCATCAAAACTAGAAACTTGTTTGAACTGGGATTTTGCTGACAAATTTATACACATGACATAGATGGATAAATGACAACACTATGGATTAAATGGAGTGCTACGCAGATTTCCTGAAGCTAAGGTTTGTTTTGAAGAGATACTATGTAATGCACAAATAACATACACTGTTATTTTGATTGTCCATTATGTTGTATGAGCTATATGATAACGTAAATGTTTCCATATATCATCCAGAAACCACGTGTACATTATGAGATTTGTTAATAAATAAATAACATTTCTATATAATAATTTCAGAAAGAATTTACTCTGAGTAACATTAGATTCACACGCATTAGTGTATTTTATATTATTGTTGAATTTCGAGTAAAGCTACGCAAGGGATAGCTATGCTAGCCGTCCATAGTTTAAAGTGGTAGACTAGATGGAAGGCAGCTAGTCAACATTACCCCCCGCCAACTCTTGGTCTACTCTTTTACCAACGCTCCCTCGGCTGAAAGGGCGAGTATGTTTCTTAACAGGACTTGAGCCGGCGACCAGCAACTATCAGCTATATTACTATCTACAAGGATATAGCATGTCATCAGCAGTCCATAAAACCTGTCACTGCATTTGTGCAAAGTTTTATCTAATTCTGAGTTTGTTTATTTTAGGCCCTTACTGACGACAACTGTCTTGCTTAATGAACTACATGCGTGAGTCATTTAATTGGACGGAAAGATGGGACAGGAATTGTAAAAGAAATAAGTTAATTAAAGAAAATGAAATGATAAAAGAAAACAAGAAAAACTTTGAAAACACAAAATAAAATATTTAAATGACTTAGAAAACATTCAATAAAAAAAGAAGTTTCGCAGCTACAGAATGTTCTAAAATTAGGTTGTCATAGGCTTAAGACTATGCACATTTACAGAATATGCTCAAAATATCCCCCTCAACATCAATTCAATACTGAAGGCTTTTAGTCCAGGTCTCGATCGTACGTTTTTTCAATCCTAATTTCCATTATCTAAAAAATACGCAAATTAACATGAAACGTGTTGTACGTTTTCTCAATGTTAGAATACCAACCAACATTTGAGGCATTCTGTCGAATTAACTAGAGAAATTATGTGAAATATTACAAAATCATCAATTAATATAAGGAACTAATTCATCATTTAGATAAAAAAAAAAGAAAATTATAAATAAAGATTTCAAGTCACAATTTAAAATCTACAAGGTCAAAAATAGAGATTTCTTAAACAAAATTAAATAAAGCACCTATTTGCAAATAGTCTTGATCTAGTAAAGTTTATCTTTCAAAACGTATTCGAGTTATTGGGTATCTATCTGGGTTGATTTTCAAGGTTCAGTGACTAAATGACCAATGAGTTATTTAAACAATGAAAAACAAGTAATTTTTCTGTATTTAATCTTTCTGTTGATTTTCAACATGATAACGATTACTTAATCAGAGTTGTTAATCAGCATTACGTTTTATATGTCAAGTAATATATATATTTTGGTTCGTTTTGTTGTTTGAGATAATAAGAGATTAATGAAAAATCCTTTCTTTCTCCTTTTAGACTTTCTACAAACTGAAAATATCATGCAGTGCCTGCGCGGGTCACGAGGGATTATGGTTCTCCTCTTCTATATTGTGTGTTTGTGGACAGAGGTTGCTACTATGTGTCCCATGCGTTGTAATTGTGATGATCAAAGCCTGAGAGTTCTATGTCGTGATGCTAATTTGGATGTGGTCCCCATTACTTTGAACCCGGAACTTCGCGAACTTATCTTAAAGAATAATCACATCAAGGGTATAATGGCTTCCTTCAGTGTATACCATAACTTAAGATATTTAGATGTTTCACACAATCAGTTAGTACGCGTGGGAGAATACAACTTTAAGATTCATGGTCACCTAGAATTTCTTCTCTTGAGCAGCAATATGATATCTTCCATTCAGAACAATTCTTTTGTTGGTCTCGAGCACCTAAAGGTACTACACCTAAATGAAAACTTCCTAGAAGACATACCAGCAAAGATATTTATACATTTACGAAGTTTAGAAACATTGGACCTTTCGCAAAACAGAATTACCGCCATTTCAGAAGACGCGTTTGAAGGACTTCAAAACATTCGAGGCTTGTTTCTAAGAGATAATAAGCTCAACCGTATTCCTTCCGTTGCATTACATAAAATTCCGACATTGTTAAAATTAGATTTTGGACTGAATACGATAAGTGAAGTCCCAAAAGGGGCGTTTACCTTCCTCAGAAAACTCGAAGAACTATCTTTAGATGGATGTGGGCTTCGAAAAATTCACTCTGGAGGTTTTCAGCGATTAAACTCGGTTATTGTTCTTAATCTTCACGATAATGAACTTAAAGAGATTCCTACTTTAGCATTATATAATGTCCGTCGTTTAGAAGAGCTTAATATAGGCCAAAACAGTTTTCAAGAACTTAAGCCACGCTCTTTTCGAAAACTTAAGAATTTAAAAATCATTAAAATAAACGGCTCTCCAGAACTTACCAGCATACGTAAAGATGTTTTTCTTGATAATAATAATTTACAGAAACTTTTTATAACTCACAATAAAAACTTAAATCATATTGAATCAAAATCCTTTGATGGGCTTCCCAACCTAAGATATGTAAGTCTTCGCGGAAACGCCTTCACAACTTTCGATTATGACTTACTTCCTTGGGATGAGCTGACTGTGTTAGACGTCAGAGACAACCCGTTGTCTTGCAGCTGTAAGATATTGTGGTTGTGGAAGTTATTAATAAACAAAAATATTTCATCAGAGGCTCCCAGTAACATTGCGGAAGTTCATTGTTTAAACCCCCCTAGATTAAAAAATATGTTGTTGGCAAAAGTTACAGAAGAACAACTTGGGTGTTACATAGAGAATAGGAGACAACAGATGATTGTTGGTATAATTGTAGCTGCTATTATAGCAACTGGTGTCTTCGTTTTTCTGGGTTTTCGTTATAGAGAGAAGGTTGTTGTGGCCATAATGAATAAGTGGACCACTAGAAGGAAAGAACCGCATTACCAGAAAACAACCTGCATGGAGGACGAAATCGCAGTATTACAAACAACTTCTGAGCAGTCTCTCAAAATGACACCAGTCACAGAGTTGTAACTTCAGTAGAAAAATACCTCGGATAAACTAAAGCCCTTGCAGCAGTTCACAGCCTGCAAGTTTTTTGACGTCACATCTTCTTCTGTGTTGATATAATAGCACACTTTAACAGATTTGATGCTTTCTTGGGTAACACTGGATGTAGTGTTTTGTATTTTATTCTCAAGGATAACGTCATAACTAATTGTGTGTTGTATAAGGTTATGAACAATTAAGCTTTCGAAAGAAATGATTCGATAGCTATTAACATTTTTATTATAAAAAGTAACTTATGGAAAAAAATACTCCAGACAACAGAGTTTGTTTAATTAGTTCTCTATTTCTATATTAGTAAATACTGTGGATAAATTTAAAATGGTGTTTATTCACTATAAAAACAATGATCACTCAATCCTGCTACGACTGAAACGATGTTTCTTATTGTGAATAGATATGGTCATTAGGTATCGTAACCGTGTTTAAACCCCCAGATGAAATAACTTGTGATCAAACTGTTAATGCATTCTGAAAAAAAAATGTTTTTTCGATGTTGGTTAGACGGTCTAATAAGACTACAATAATCTGAAGTAAACGATTGGTCCTATGAAATATAACGTTTGTGAAGCCTATCACTGTAATGTTTATATTATGTTTTAAGGTTAATTATTTACACATGAAAAGCAGATATAGTAATATTTTTCCCTTATTTTAGATACCATTTACTAAAGTAATAGTTTGGATGTATAAAAGTATGTTTAGCTTTTGGTATATTTTTTCGTCTCTATAAAAAGTATGTACGAGTTCTACTGAAAAAGATCCTATATATAGATAAAAATAAAACTAATGTGTTTTACCAGAGAAAATTTCACTTTCTTGTTGTTTCTCCTTTATTACAACATTTACGTGGTTCCTACATTTTCCTTTACTACACGTTCAAATTCTAGTTACTTTACCTTTCACTACAAGTTTTACGTTTGTGTTACTTTTTATACTACCAGTCTTATGTCTTTGTTCCTTTTAATTACAATATTAGTTTTACGTTCTTGTTCTTTGTAGTAAACGATAAAGGATTTTCAATGTTTTTGTTATTTCTTTTTACTATAACTTCCTCGCTCTTGTTACTCTCCTTTCTACTGATTATTATTGGTACATTTTATTGAACATTTCTTTATCATTACAAGTTATTTAACGCATTTTATTTGAACGTGTTTCATCTACAAAAACATGCCTGTCTGAAAGATATTAGGCACATAACTCTTTAAGGATTTGTTATTAGATAGTGCAAGTTAAGTAAGAAGTTCTAAATATTATGAAATATTTCAATTTAAATTATGAAATAATTAAATGTATAAAATCTCACTGATCTTGTTAAGCATTATTTTTAATGTCATTATTATAAAAACATCATTACTGCTTATGTTTGAACGCAAAGATATACCACGCGTTTTATCTTTTATAACGCAAAAGTGAACTAAAACTTGTAACTCCGAACCCTTTTAATTATAGGAATTTAAGGTAATGCTGATACCTTGTATGAATGACACCCTAGTTACGAAAACAACGCTGAAGCCTTGTAGATTTGATATTATAGTTACAAAAGTAACGCTGAATCATTGTAGTGTTGACGCCCTAGTTACAAATATAACGCTGAAACCTTGTAGTGTTGACGTCCTAGTTACAAGAATAACGCTGAAGCCTTGTAGGGATGACACCCTAGTTACAAAAATAACGCTGAAGAATTGTAGTGTTGACGCCCTAGTTACAAAGATAACGATGAAGCCTTGTAGTGTTGACGCCTAAGTTACAGAGGTAACGCTGAAGCCTTGTAGGGTTGACACCCTAGTTACAAAAGTAACACTGAAGCCTTGTAGAGTTGACACCCTAGTTACAAAGGTAACGCTGAAGCCTTGTAGTATTGACGCCCTAGTTACAAACGTAACGCTGAAGCCTTGCAGTGTTGACGCCCTAACTACAAAGCTAAAGCTGAAGTGTCGTAGTGTTGACCTCATAGTTACAAACGTAGCGTAATTAACGTTGGAGAAGTAAAAAAAAAAGGTGAAGAAAACTAATTTGTTTAACTTTTCAAATGCACTCAATAAAAATGGGTTTTTGATTGGCGGTACTACAGAAAACTCTTTATGTTACTCAACCTGTGAAGTTGATATTGATAAAATACAGAGGTAAAAATATCCTAAAAACATTTCGTGTAATACAGAACATCAAAGTTACAAAATTCCTTAATCTAGCAAAGTGGTTTAGATGTGCACGTAGGTCAATGTGTAAGCTTTAAAAAATCATGTTCGATGTTCTACTTACCCACAATATTCTGGCTAAGACCTAAAAAGGCTTTCAATAGTAATTTTTTCAAACAATTTTAAAGTAGGCCAAATTGAATTTTCCAATTTTAAACGCATATGAATAAACAACAAGTATATAATTACCGCATAACTATACAACAAAAGTGACATTTTAAATTAATTGGAAACCTATATAACAAAATAATGACACAAAGCAGGTGAACCACATGCTCAGGCACGCTGACACGTACCGTATTTACCACCGGTATCTTTTTGGAATTAAAACAGAATTAAGAAATAATGAATTGAACTGTTACAGCTATTTTGTTTTAACTAGTGTGCAGTAATTAACAAAATAAGTTCGTGAAGGCTTAATTAACATTCGTGAGTATAATAAAGGAAGTACTTTATCTCAGTTTAGTCGCAATCCCACCTACGATTACTTTCATCTTCACTTGCTATGCAATAATCAGTTTATACAATTCTCTAGGGTCGCACTGCTAATATTGTACTGTGGCTAAAATTGAAGACTAACTCTTAAAGTCTCAAGAGTGTTTGAACGCTAGAACAGGTTTTAATGAGAAGTTGGAATTGGAATTTTCAACTTGAATGGTACTTTATACATATATAGACGGCAAGGACAAGGAACTCTTAAGATTCAGATGTAGCTGGTCATCATTGTGAGCTACTGACCAAAGAGCATGCAACAAGTTTGAATCACTCGCGCTGAAAGGGCTTTCTTCATTCGGCTCTTTGGGCGAAATATGAAATTAACTGTCCCTTTTATAATACGCCTCAAACTGCAACTGCCGGTTGTGTGTTCAGTGCCAACACTTCTTGAACCTGGGATCCTTTGATCCTCAGCCCAATAAGCTAACCACTCGGCTCCCCAACCCTGCCCCACTGATTTTTTATGATCTGACTTACTGAGTTCACTAAAACTTTCCTCTGGATTCCTAAAATGTAAACCATGCTATCATAAAAACATATGGTCTAAAATGTTTCTCTAGGAACTCTGTAAGATTTCAGACTATATTAACGTTATTAGGATAGACACAATCAAATGTTTACTTTAACCACAAGCCACAGTTATTACTCAGTAATACATTGCATTACAAAACTACATATAGTTTTTGGTTTACTTATTGATAAGCACAAAGCTATACAGTAGGATATCTGTGCTGTGCTCAACGCTGGTATCGTAACTCTTGTCTTATCGTGGTAAACTCTCAAATTTACGGACTTACACCGCTAGAAACCTGGTTTCGATACCCGTGGTGGGCAGAGCACAGATAGACCATTGCGTAGCTTTGTGCTTAACTTCAAACAAAGAAAAAAAAGTTACGCTGGTACTTATTTGTGAGTGACGGGAAATGTCTGTTCTAAATATTAGCCTCTGAAAGACAATGGAGAAGGATAAACAATAATTGTAGTATCTATTTAATGATTTATTATCAATGATGTCCAATTTAGAAACAATGAAATTTAACTAGTAAACATTATCACTTTTGGAGTCAACACCTGAATTTTATTGATAGTCAAAAATAATTATATTTTAAACTGTATTGTAAGTGAAGTTTTAGTAAACAGGCTTTATCAATATATGAAGAAAGCTAAATATAAAAATGCATGTTTATTAGTCTCTGTTCTCATTTGGATCAACACTTCTAATTCCCGTTTCCCAGTCTTCGTTTGGATGTTATGCACAAGTACTAATTAATGCAGATAGTTGCTAAATGCTTCTGCAACTAAGTGTCCTCTTAAAGCTAAATCCGGGGATTGGGAAGGATTTCACCATATACGTATAATTATTGCGATTACCTGTTTTATACGACTAATTTTCAGGTTTCCAAGTTTATCATTTAAAAGATTATTTATACTTGGAAGTAAATAATAATTCTATGGAATATGAGCTAAGAAATGGCGAAGCAATATTCCTTTTTAGGTAATAACTGAAATGAAGTATCATGTATCTATAAATATCGTACTCTTCATAATACAGAGTTACCGAAAGATAAACGCATAACAGCTATTCAGCAGCAAACTAGAACATATTGAGTGCATTACAAACATCATACATGAAATACGTGTCAAATCTTTAAAATAGTTTCAAGATTGGTCTTGTATGTGCAATCTTGCAATGTCTATGTTTAATAGTAAATGTTATTCATATATATATATATATATATATATATATTCGGATGTTGGTGTACTTTGGTGACAGATTTTCTTGTAGGCAGATTTTGTTAAACAAGACCGATGTCTGTAGGTTTACGTTCTTCTTAGAATTCTTGTATAGCTTTCAAATGAATTGAAACAAAAAACTTATAAAAATATATCTCTTAAATATATTGTTAACTGATTAATCAGTAAATAAGATGGTTATTTATTTATATTTGGGTAAACTATACAACCTTGTTTGTTTATAATTAAGCACAAAGCTACACAATGGACTAACTGTGCTCTGCCCACCACGGGTATCGAAACCCGGATTCTAGCGTTGTAAGTCCGCAGACATACCGCTATGCCACTGAGGGGGGGGTCGAAAAAACTATAAAATAGTGAAAGATAAGAATAGTCGTTATTCTTACTAAAAAAACTTTTTTTACGCAAATATAAACATCACAATCACAAACGAAAAAAAGTATTTCTACCAAAAAAAAATACTCTTACAAGAAAATATAATATCAAAACTATAAAATAAGGGAAAAAATCATTTTATATACTTTTGAAATACACTCTATTTTTCCGAACGTTTTTCTATTAAACAAAATAAGCATCTTTAATTAATATTACATTTCCTATAAGAGACCAAGAATGACATATAACAGCCATTCTTCAAGAGCATATTAAGACTTGATCAACCTAGTCTCATAGTTCCAAAACTGACTTACCAACGAGTTTAACATCTTTTTATATGGAAGTTTTCAATAAATAATTACAAAGAAAAAAAGAAATATTTCATTGACATTTTTCGCCGAACTTAAAAGAGAATACGCTCAGTATAAACATTTGAAAAATAAATACGTTGATAATACGAAATTGATTACCCATTAATAAAAAAGAAACCTTTTCCCATGCCTAGTTATTTATTCTTAATATCGACTTATTATATGCGATGTTAATCGAAACTATGATTAGGTGGTTCTCTTTTGTATTATAATATAAAAGCTTGAAATAGTTTTGGATATTTCCAACAAAGAAAACAAAGGGTTGTAAGAACCGAAGCCACACGTATTAGAAGTGATGATGGAAATATATACGGAGAATCAGAAACAACGGATAATGGCAACTAGCTGGAGTATTTCCTGAAGGTACAAAAGTTATCACAGAAAAAAGTGAGTTAGTGGTATAAAGCAGCATTACGTTCTATGTGAGCTGTTTGTTCACAAAGATAATTAAATCTTCTTTTCATGCTGCCACATAGTTTGTCAATAAAAAACTGTTCAAAACTTCCTGTATTATTTTCTTCAATTCAGTCAAGCTGTTATCTTTTGACCTCCTCACTATTTACATAAGCTCATACAGCTTTAATGATATTCAGAACTGGATGTTGTATAGCCAAGTTATGGTTGTAAGAGTTCCATTAGCTTTTTCACCGTCAGTATTATGTTTTTCCTTCTTTTCTTTTATGAAGACACACTAAGTATGATATATCTATATTTAATATTTTCTATCATATAACTATGTTATAATATAATTATCATTTTGTAATGTTAGGTCAGTATATGGTTATAGGATTAACCTATATATTTTTTTTCCTTAGCTGGTCAAGTCTCATAAGATTAGGGGAAGGCATTGCTAACACAGTGACGGCACCAGTTTTTACAAGGCATTGTTAACACAGTGACGGTACCAGTTCTTACAAGGTATTAGTAGCAGTGACGGCACCAGTCTCCTAAAGGCATTACTAACAGTGACGGCATCAGTTCTTACAATGTATTACTAACAGTGACAACACAAGTTATTACAATGTATTACTAACAGTGACGACACCAGTTATTACAATGTATTACTAACAGTGACGACACCAGTTATTACAAGGTATTACTAACAGTGACGGTACCAATTCTTACAAGGTATTGCTAACAGTAACGGTACCAGTACTTACAAGGTATTACTAGCAATGACGGCACCAGTTCTTACAAGGAATTACTAACAGTGACGGCACCAGTTCTTACAAGGTATTACTAACAATGACGGCACCAGTTCTTACAAGGTATTACTAACAGTGACGGCACCAGTTCTTACAAGGTATTACTAACAGTGACGGCACCAATTCTTACAAGGTATTGCTAACAGTAACGGTACCAGTACTTACAAGGTATTACTAACAATGACGGCACCAGTTCTTACAAGGTATTACTAACAGTGACGGCACCAGTTCTTACAATGTATTACTAACAGTGACAACACCAGTTATTACAATGTATTACTAACAGTGACGACACCAGTTATTACAATGTATTACTAACAGTGACGATACCAGTTATTACAAGGTATTACTAACAGTGACGGCACCAATTCTTACAAGGTATTACTAACAGTGACGGCACCAGTTCTTACAAGTTATTTCTAACAGTGACGGCACCAGTTCTTACAAGGTATTACTAACAGTGACGACACCAAAAACAAAGGAAATATACTAAAAGTTGGTATTTGGAACATTTGTCGATGACATACCTATTATAAAAAAGCTAGTAAATGATGCTTAAATTAACATAAAACAACAATTAAGGAATAAACAGATGAAACAATACAACGTGTATTACACTTTAATAACATATTAATAACATGGTAGTTTTAATTATTGTGTCAACGAAAACAATAGGGACAAATAATTTTATCACATTTGTTATTCATTCTCATAGATAGATATGAATAACTTGTATTTTTAAGTTTGATGACTCTCCACCAAACTATATCAGATCATGTTTCCTAAAAGAAAATATAGAACACTGTTATCTAAAACTCCTTGGTATCTCCGCTTGCTAGAACTATAATGATAATGCTAGCGTACTTCCCCAAAGAGATAGTACTATAACCATTTTTTCTATATATACTGCCTGTTATCTTGCTCTCAACTACATATTCAACTTTACAGGTTCAGCTGCTAGCGGTAGAAGACATATTTATCAAAAAAGTCAATCTCGTTTGTTAGTTGATTTCGTTTTTTGAGTTATGGGTTTCATATGTTTAGCAGAGCACGTTCCCCCTTTTTTAATCTTCGTGGTTGAAAGAACCATGAAAAAACCAAAACAATAAAAACAAACAAAAGAAAAGTAATCACCCTATACTTTGTTTTCTTGCAATTTCTTCTTTAAATTTTGCCTTCGTTTCTTATTCTCTAAGTTCAAGCTGATACATGGTTCTTCATTTATTACATGCTATTAGTACGCTATACTGATATATTGAGACCACGGCTATTTGGTGTTTTTCTTCAAAGTTGCAGCTTGTTTAAGAAATTGCAATTATTTAATAGTTTTTGAAAAATCAAATGAACCGATTTTCTGAATGATCTTATATACTGACAGCTGGATCTTATTTAACCTATGTAAAATTATATGTAAAATTAATTTTGATAAAGAAGCCTTGTCACACAAGTGACATTCTTGAAGCAAACCCTGATGTTTATAGACTTGACATAAAGTGTTAGTTTACTATATACTTAGAACTGAAGTTTAGTACTAATAACTGAACAGTACTTTAAAACCAGTATTTTCTTTAAAGCTCAGCCGTAGCAATACTGAAATTAATCTCTGTAAGTTTAAACTAATGAAAAATGAGTTAAGCACAGTTATTTTGATTTGTTATCACTGCATTATATATGTTTATTCCAAAAAATAATGATTGTTCAGGAGCCATCTGACAAATACACTTTTTAAATGCTTTATGAGATGAAATATTCTTTTGTTGCAATGCAACAATAGGCTCATTACTTTGCAACTAAGGAATGTATTGTAATTACTAGATGCAACAATAGTTTCATCACTTTGCAACTAAGGAGCGTATTGTAATTACTAGATGCAACAATAGTTTCATTACTTTGCAACTAAGGAATGTATTGTAATTACTAGATGCAACAATAGTTTCATCACTTTGCAACTAAGGAATGTATTGTAATTACTAGATGCAACAATAGTTTCATCACTTTGCAACTAAGGAACGTATTGTAATTACTAGATGCAACAATAGTTTCATTACTTTGCAACTGAGGAATGTATTGTAATTACTAGATGCAACAATAGTTTCATCACTTTGCATCTGAGAAATGTATTGTAATTACTAGATGCAACAATAGTTTCATCACTTTGCAACTAAGGAACGTATTGTAATTACTAGATGCAACAATAGTTTCATTACTTTGCAACTGAGGAATGTATTGTAATTACTAGATGCAACAATAGTTTCATCACTTTGCAACTGAGAAATGTATTGTAATTACTAGATGCATCAACCATGGTTCGGTAACTTAATATGTTTGTGCGTTCTGTTGGTTGGCTGTCAGATTTTAGCTTTTAGATAATTTTAACAAATACGTAAGCATAACTCTGTTAATAAGTAAAATTACAGTTCAGAATTATAACGAAAGAAAGTTTTTTTTTCTTTCTGTAACAATCCACATTACATTTATAACATTTATTTCGATTTAGTTATATAAGAATAATATATTACCGTAATTTTAATGAATTAAACTCGATGAGTTGAAAGTGTTATAAACCTTATGAAAAATAAAGATTCATTTTTTTAGGAAATTAATCAGAAACATAAAGTCATAAGAATATTGTTTACTTCATGACAAACCTAAGAACAAAACCTAATAAATTTGAAAAGAAGGATTATCAGAACAATTATCACTTATTACACTTAGAAGTTTCATAAATTGGAAATTAAGAGCATTTCAGCAGAATAAGAATAAATAACTTTAAGAATAGCATTTGAAATTTCACGAATTAATACAGCCAGTTACTGAATGAAATGTGTAGAAATCAGTTTGAAATAACAGTAAGTTTTAAAGAGTTGTATTATAGAATAGGTTAAAAGTTAAGGAATTTGAAAAATAAAAGAAATGGTTCACTAAAAGGGAAGTTGACAATTAAAATACAGACAAAGGACGTTACCAACTCAGGATAGAAAAGTAGGAATAAACGGATTTCTCGAACAGAAGATTTAGTAGAAATCCGCTTCTTCAGATATATGACAGAATACATGTTGAAAACTGGAAATAAACTCGGAATTCTCCAAAAGTAGCAAAATGCAAAATTGATCTATTTAGAAATAATAGCAAATCTATATTTCTATAACTACTAACAAAATAGTCTTAGATAAAAGAAAATAAAAATCAGAAACAATATACAATTTAATGTGAACACCTATAAAGTATCTAAAAAGTAGCAAATTTTTTAAGAAAGGAAATACATTTACTGAAAGGAAAGTTTAACGATTTTTCTGAATTTTTAACCTTAATGAAAAATTATATTATATAGCATTAACGTTTTTAATGGTGTTTTAAACGTATTTTAATTGTAATGATTAACATTTTATGATGAACCGTTTTACAAATTAGAAGATTATTTTCTGCACCTTAAATTATTTCTACATTAATTTGTAATTTTAATATTCTTGAACTTTATTTTTCCCAAATATATCTAAAGAATTTCACTGTTAAAACACATCTAATCACAAAAATAGTGCCACTCACAACATCCTTTGTGAATGCGGCCTTCAATGTGGTAGATAAATAAAGTGATGAGCGAGAGACAGGATTTATAAGTATAATAGATATACAAGACGTTTTAATATCGGTCTGTCTGCAATAGCCCAACAATGTCAGAGGGGAAGGTAATAAATAAATCAGAATAACACTAAAATAATGAAAGAAAATAAAGATACTACATTCTACTAACTGATAACACATTCAGTCAGCTAAGCGTATAAGTCAGCGAAACCTCAATACCACTCTCAAAACTATCCAAATAAGTAGTTGATTCAAATCCTATTGAGGCAAAAACCCTGACCATATTTACTTACTATAGTCGGAGTATTTTGGACGTTTCATTGTGAGGATATTTAATGTAACTTGATGTGTTAAAATTAACACAAAATAAAGGCAAAACACATCTAGCAGATCCTCTTGTAACCTTAAAGTGCACTATCAGCTACAGTATCATTACAGATGAATAAGTTGAAGTTGTGCAAACTGTGGAGGATTGCGTACACATCTTCGTGTCAGATCTTTATGAAATTATTCTTTTCTAAATGTAATTATTGCTAGTTTCTCTGTAATAACTACATTAAGGATACAGCAAGGGCCGTCTTTAAATCGTGGTATTAATTTACGGGGCATGCAATTACATAATAATAGTATGTTTTCTTTGTTTTAACAAAACGCACACTTAGTTAACATATAAATGTTCTAGATGTACTAAATAAATACTTTGTTATTGTGAAAAGAGTAGTATATGGTTGCATATAGCTCTTAATACAACTACATAGTACTATTCTTAGAAGTCACAAAAATCGTGCTTATCTACTGAGTGCACCTTTTCATCATACATGATCACTTTAGTGAAGATATGTTTAGTATTGTACGCAAGTGCTATATAACACTGGAGCAGAGGAAGTCAAAATATAGGCACTATAGTTTATATCGTCTCATATTTTGTGAAGAAATACTACTTCTTTGGGGATAGAGTGAGTATTGTGAAACCAAAACTTACTCAGGTATTCTTATCTCTAGTTGAAAAGCTCCTTATATCCAATGTAAAGATATACTCAACGTATAATATTTCTACGCTAAAATCGAACAAAAATATCATGATAAATCCGGCAGATAAATGTCATTCTTAACAAAGATGATTACAGTATATAGCTGAAGCTAACCGTCAACTACAGGATATTAATATCTACAAGAAACTCTCACATGATCCTACAACTCACTTTATTAAGACCATAACTGATAAGTTTAAATAACTTCTCCAAAACAATAAAATTAACAAAGAGACCTTTCAGTATTTGATACCCAGACAAGTTTATCTAGGTAGATTTTATCTCTTATCGACAATACACAAACCAAACAATCCTGGCCGACACATAATTCCTAACACAAACATGGCTACTAAAAAGCTGTCCGCTTTTGTTGAACAACATATAAAATTTATAGGAATCACATTATGCTAATATAATAATAGGTAGGCAAACAACGATTTATAAACATAAGGACAAGTTTTATTAATGGTGGAATATACTGCGTGTTTTGACAGGACGTTGGTCTCTCTTCTTCAGGTATGATCAGTACTCTGTCCGTCCGATCCATGCTAATTATTTAGGTTAAAATATCTTCAGGACTTTGATCTGTCTTCTTCAGGTATGACCAGTACTCTGTCCGTCCGATCCATGGTAGCTATTTAGGTTAAAATATCTTCAGGACTTTGGTCTCTCTTCTTCAGATATGATCAGTACTCCGTCCGTCCGATCCATGGTAGTTATTTAGATTAAAATATCTTCAGGACTTTGGTCTGTCTTCTTCAGGTATGATCAGTACTCCGTCCGATCCATGGTAGTTATTTAGATTAAAATAAATTCAGGACTTTGGTCTGTCTTCTTCAGGTATGATCAGTACTCCGTCCGATCCATGGTAGTTATTTAGATTAAAATAAATTCAGGACTTTGGTCTGTCTTCTTCAGGTATGATCAGTACTCCGTCCGATCCATGGTAGTTATTTAGATTAAAATAAA
>NW_013666100.1:319476-335375 GCF_000517525.1 Limulus polyphemus | reverse complement strand
TCAGCTATAGCCGAACACGTAAAAACTACCCAACATACAACATTATGGAAAATAATTTTATTTTTAGCTCAGCCTCGAAGTTTTATATCATTAAATATTAGAGAAACATTAAAAATAATGAAATATATAAAACAAAAACAAGTATTTAATAGAGACGAAGGACCAGCAAGTCAATACGTTGATATATGTCGAGATTATTATAATTTTTTTATTACACCAAGAAAATATGGAAATAACATTGAAGTAATACGACAAGGCGAAAGTATAAAAGACTTCTAAGTTACTCCTGAGGATGACGTAGATCACGTCTAAACATATATGTGTAGAGTGATATTTCTATCTTAAAGTGGCAGCCGTACGGCTTCAATAAAGGTTTTATTGTGTAAATACGAAAGGTTGTTTTTAATTATTTATTATAATTTAAAAAAAATCTCTAATGTGTTTTTACATAACGCTCTCGTTCCCGGCCATGTTGCACCAGAAATGAGACACACTTACAACAGTATATTGAAGAAAAAAAAACACTTCCTGGAAGCTCAGGTGACCTTCATGACATCACTCAACTATCTTTATATATCACTCATTCAGTTACACCATCATACCCAATTTTACCCTGAAGAAGAAAGGTCTACCTTTCGAAAGCGCTCGGGTTATAGAGTTTTTATCGATCTAATAAACTTAAAATGTAGACTGTGAATTTCTGGATTATAATTAAAACGATAAAGGATGGTTTTGGTGTATGATTGCACATGTAGTATTCACACACATAGAGGTGAAAAACTGAACTGATAAATTGTTGTACAGTAATCGATCTATTTTTTACAGATCTAAACATAGAGTACATATTGTTGTAAAAAATAGCTTTTCACAAAACTGTTATCTCTGCAATAGAGCAAACGAGGTACAGTTTGTATTTTTTGAACAATATTTAATCCAGTTTCACAGATGCAGAATCTCTGTATTACAAATATTAATTTCTTCACGGACGTATAGCATCTCTACTTAAGATATCAATACTATAGATTGTATATTTGTTATTCACTACTTACCTGTTTCCTGCACTACAGTAAAAAGGTGGAATAAATATGTTTAAGCATTCTTCTTCAACTACTAATTCAATATAAGCTTAAAAAAAGAAAAACAGTCCTTCGAACTACAGGTATGCATGTCCTTTTACACGTTTGATGCCTTTGGAAGATAGATTTGGCAGAGTTCAATATGCACTTTACTTTTTGAGCATTTAAGCAATAATTGCAAAGTGCTCTCAGCATGTGAAAAACTTTCAAGTAAAGTTTTGCTTTTAACGTGACAAGAAAACATTACTTAAGTCGACGTGATTTCAGTACTAACAACAACGGTTGTGCTGTTGTTCATACCTGATGAGTCAAACTTTTGTATTTAGATATATATTTGATAAAGAAATTTATTAGATTTGTGAATGATTTTCTGTAGAGAGCCAATATATTTACGAGTTTAATTTTGTTCAGAAGTAGCTTATTATATTTCAGAATGCAGCTTCATGTTATGACCCGCAGAATTCGACCAATTAACGGATAATCAGAATTTTCTTTATTCTAACTATGACAAGACACAACTATACACCGCTATTAAATAAAGTCAAAACTGTTATGTGTCAAGTTACAGGTCTTGTGACTTGATATGCTCATTTCCATGATTTATAAAAGTGAAGAAAAAACACAATGTGTCCTCATTTACCAGTTTGAAAATCAGTACAATCGTTAACGACGTCCAGATTGATCATGAAGATATTTCCATGATATAGGAAGCATTACGTAAAAAAGTCAAACACAAAAGTGTTTTGCAAGGTGCAGTTATAAAGATGTGGATTGTGTTTCATAAAACTAATACAGTCACTCGGAGAAATAGACACGATAGACGAGACGACCAATATTTGACTCAACACAAC
The DNA here is from genome assembly GCF_000517525.1 of Limulus polyphemus. Lineage (NCBI taxonomy): Eukaryota > Metazoa > Arthropoda > Merostomata > Xiphosura > Limulidae > Limulus > Limulus polyphemus. The sequence goes on along the minus strand of NW_013666100.1, from coordinate 333,448 downwards.
CGGTGAACTTCACCTTCCAAGTGCATCAACAGTTTAGAGCAGTAACTGAACGGAAGATTCGTAAGCAAATTGTCGGAAGCAGGCTTAATAAGATTAGCCTTTATATTAGGCTACCAATGGTGTGAATTTCTTTAATCCACTTCCACTAAACAACTCGTAGTGTCTACAATGTGTGGGGCAATAGTTGGCTTACAGATGGCTCAAGCTTCACATTGTAACCAGATATCAGACATGTACACAGTTGAGTTCCAGCCTCAATTAAAGGATGAGAAAACGTGCAAGTGATGGTAGCATTCTGATTGGGCAGGTATCAGTATTGGTGAACTCGCTGGCCTTTATGTGTTAGGGTATGGTACAATAAATGTCATGTAATAAAGTAATAATAGTCGCTCATATTTACCTCCAAGTAATGCTGGTGAACTGAAAACATCTCTGGTGGAAGGATAGGCCATATTACCACAGCAGTTAATTGATTCACTCATTTAAGCATGCTATACTGGTTGTGACTTGCTTAAATGTCCGCGTAGATCATAAGGCTAAATAACATACGTTTTCTGATCACTTACTGGATTTCAAGGTCTATAATTCCAACCGTCCATTTATGAACATGTATTCCCATAGTTTGTATTTGTTACGGGTGTGACTTTAGTTAGCGTACTCATACTGTGATTCCCAGAGATCAGCGTTCACGGCTCGCTGGCGTAAATAAACGTTGTACATTTTGTGGTCGTGGGTGTGCGCTAAAAGCGACACTTATCTCATTATTCGGTTAGATACGGGTAATCTAAAAGTTGGCGTGATATGCTGTTTACTAGCTGCAGTTACTTATAACAGAATACTTAAAAAGTGTTGTTTAAAACGGTGTTCCGAAATTTCTACGTTCAGTTAGTCAAACGATTACTTTAAGTTTTGCAACTTTATTAAAGCATTGAAGCACACATTAATGAAAAAATATTGTAAAATAGCTTATAAATCGAGTGATATAGATATTTTAGTTTTTAAATGATGCCTCATGCGAAACGGTCAGAAAATTATCTTTGAAGTAAAAGGTATTTGTTTAGTGAAATTAAAAACTGTATATATTCAGAAAATGTATCTACTATAGACGGCGTTATGTTCGTGTCTATCGTATTTTACCGACCAAATGACGAAGTCTATTTTTTGAATGCGCTCAGGCTATTGGGTTTCTTTTCTGTTAAAGTTATATAGAAATAAAGTTAACTACGGATGTCTCTTAAATCGTAACTTTATACTGTATATAAAAATAGTGATAAAAATATTTTGTCTTTCTCTCTTATCGACTTAGCCCAACTGACGAGTGTTGATAATGTACGATTGGTCTTTAGGGCAGTGGCTTGAGGAAGACAAATAGATCAGAAATGTTATTTTTTACACGCCTCTAGATAAACGGATAAATTAAGAGGAATGTGAAAAAAAACCGTCTAGATTCATGTTATTTTCATCACAAATCTTAGACCTACTGGCTTCTAATGCTTCGCTAGATTTCGACGTTTAAACGTAGCTTTAAACGTATCATCTGCATCTATAAATAGCGCTTCGAAAGTTTTTAATTGTTAACCCCAACTGACGAGCTCAGGTATTGGACGAAAAGCCTCTTGGGCAGTGACTTTTGATAAACAAGGAATATATTAAATTGTTATTTTACATGCCTCTGATTTTGAATCTGAAATGGACAAATTACTGTGGAAAAAATATATGTAGCTAACGTGATTTTTATCAGAAATTTAACGCCTAATAGTTCGTACATAAATTTCGACCAAAAATAGCGAAAATGTATCGTGTATAATATCACTAGTTCATATTTAAAGACAATGTATAATTATTATTATTATTATTTAGGAGATAAATTTGCACTAGTCTTCTCATTTCATATTCACTTTTGTGGGGTTTGCACAAAATATTGGAAACACCTCTAATTTTCAAATCCAGATTTTGATGTCTTTAAGAGGGAAAAATATATCCATGTTTTAATTTACTTAATTACGTTTAAAACTTGATATATATCATTGAATCTGTCCATATATGAATGTTAAAGGTGCTATTTTGTAGTAGATTATTTTTTATGTTTTGCACAAGAAGATATCGATTAATTACGTAATAGGTAATGAAATACGCTTCTTTGTATAAAGTGTGTGATAAGTTTGGATATAAGTCTCTTTCTCTCTTTGTCAGTTCAACAATCAGGAAGACGCATAATATTATATTTACTAACACGACGATTAAGTATATTTAAAACAGGCTTAAGGAAACTTCGGTAATGAAGTCGAAAGTATCATAAAACTAAAATATTCGGTGCAATTTCCATCCATTGCTAAAATTTATCTCTCAGCTTTCCGTTGACAGTTTTCCACATTGTGAAACTAGCTTACGATATTTCTGGAAGATAATAATAAATTGTGTAATATTTGATCATCTTACGACATTTATGGAAGATAACAAATTATGCGATAACTAATTACTTTATGACGTTCCTGAAAAATCATAATATACATTTTGTCTCTTTAACTTGATCACAGTGTTTGTGGAAAGTAATAATAAATCATCGTGTTTATATATAGCCCATTGATATGTATACATAAACTTAGTTTTGATAATTTTAGATATTTTACTATGCATGAAGTAATAAAGGAATGTTGACCTACATCTGAGGCATTCAATGTCAAAATAAATAACATTCTAAATCATTTGTATCTTAGTAAAAGAGATACATAAAATGTAGTTGGAACTGTACTAACTATCATGTAATTACACAACTGGATGTGTATGTGTTTTAATTGCTATTATATAGTTATAAAAAATTCGTACGTATGTGCACTCATTCTTGCTTTAATTATTAAACGATAAACATAAACCCTTTAATATGATTCCTTAACTTCCCCACAAAATCCGAATATACGGTTTACATATTAATGGTTAATCAATAAGTTTAACTTTAATGTACTACTAAGACTGGGGACGTCGACCCAAATAACAAGAAGAGCTTCTTTTTTTTTCGAATTCGATAAAAAAAAAACCATGCTGAGAGCCGAAATGCTTGTAACCCCTATTTCGATGGAGTACAATCGATCAGTGTCGGGAGCCGCACATATATCGCATGTAGCTCCGGGGCCGCAGGTTGCCGACCCCTGTACTAATAGCTATTTATTGAGGTTTTCCTAACTTTTATAACTAATGTTACGTTTTACAATTTCGAATTGTCTGAAACCGAATGATAATTTAAATTTAGTATTTAAATATATACCGATATATCTCCAATTTATGATATTTGCCAACAAGATTGATACACAGTTTTCTTTTTTTATACAAATAAGTTCTAATATACAAACAACAATACAATTTACAATAATAGATATTAGAAATAGTTATAACAAACAATGATATACATACAAAAGTTTTACAAACTTACAAACAATATAAAGTTTTCTTTCTGGTCTGGAACTTCCTTGTTATCTTATCGAGGGTTCACGATGAGCGAGCTATTTTCGAGTTGACGTAGGTATAAATCACTAAACAGGAAGCTAGCTAGCCTTGTAGTTCTCGCTGATCACACGCCGATAACATGTCGATTTTCCACCGATGACGTTAGATAATGTTTTCGTAAAAGTACTAATGTTCGATGTGAATCCACTGAAGTTATATGGTTTGTAGTGTTCGAAATTTATAAACGTTCATGGTAAAATATCTGAAGTTTCCCGATTAATATGCGATAACCACCGAAGTTTATAGCACACCAATTACAGCAACCCTATAATAGATACTCTTTTTTTGACGCGTTGCGTTAGTTATATTTATAGGCGTGTGGAGAGTTTCTCGAAATTTAAGTTTTACGTAACAATATTAACGCTAACGTTCACGTGCATACATGTATCATTGATTCTTACACTCGAGAATCTTCTACAACTTTTGAGAATAGGAGGGAGTTTCGCAATATATATTTAACAGTATAAGTTAGGGACATTTCTAAATATAAGTTTAATTTAAACAAACATCGATATTAAAATATATATAGAATAATAAATTCGTCACAGTATTATGTGGTATTAAAAGCTGCTTGTTACTGAGAGTTCCTTGTTGTGGTTTTTCTATCTTTATTAACTATTATATGGTACTGAGAGTTCATTGTTGTGTTTTTTCTAACTTTATTATCTATTATATGGTACTGAGAGTTCCTTGTTGTGGTTTTTCCTAACTTTATTAACTATTATATTGTACTGAGAGTTCATTGTTGTGATTTTTTCTAACTTTATTAACTAATATATGGTACTGAGGGTTCCTTGTTGTGGTTTTTCTAACTTTATTAACTATTATATTGTACTGAGAGTTCATTGTTGTGTTTTTTCTAACTTTATTAACTAATATATGGTACTGAGGGTTCCTTGTTGTGGTTTTCCTAACTTTATTAACTATTATGTGGCAAGATAGAGTTGTGTATGCTTTTTAATCACGATATTAATTTTCCATGGACTATAATATTCATTTTTGCATCCTTTCCTAAAGGATAAGAATATGTACCGCAAAATTTAAAGTATCATTTATTCGTTGTACTGTAAAGTTTACAGGTGATTTACAGATAATTTTATTCTATTTATTGTCTTTTCAATAACATTTCCGAATTACTTACCATCAGTTGTGTGAAATGATATGTACTCAAAACTAAACATCTAGTTAAAAGCTTTCTTTACTTTATTCTTCTGCACATCTGGCATCTGAAATAAACATCTGCAGGCATTTAGTATTTTACTTTTGATAGGGTGCCATTACAAAATTCCTGCCAGTACAGCTTAGCCAACAAAAAAAAACAACTAGCTTCATCACTGTGTTATGTTGTTCACACTTGCCTGTTTAAAACTATTTATCGCGACTGGTAACTTGTGAGTTTTATGTACAAAGCTCAAATGTAACTGTCACGCTACAGATTATACACAGGACGAACATGAAACTATGAAAAAAAAGTTTAATTATAAATTGTTATTAATTATACTTATCATAATACATTAGCATTATATTTTTATATTATATTTTTAACCCTACATCTTTTACCTAGTACCTTAGGGATTTTCATGAAATAGAAGAATATATAATAACAGTATTCTAGCCACACTATATTCGCATTATCCATTGTCGAAGACGCGTTTCGCTCAATCCAGAACTCCACAGGCCCGCTAGGACACAACTTTGTGTCAAAAATGTTTCTTAGTTTGTTACTTTAGGTTATCATGAAGTCGAAATATTGGTGTGAAATACAGCTAAAGAGACTATTATTTTTGTATTTACCATTTTTGTATTTTAGGTTTTTCGTGATGAGCAAATGTACGACGTAAAAACCAGAATAGATCTGTGTTTTTACAAAGCCACAAAAATGCATATATATATATATTAATTTCGCGACTTCTCTGTGGTGCTAATCTACACAATAATTTACAGACAGAAGGATCACTTTTAACATACGTTTACGAAACACTAATTTCTCAATTAAAGCTGCAACTTTTGTTCACTTAGGGATTTCAAATAATGTCTAATATATTTTTGACCACATTTTATCCACAAGCTTATATTAGAGCATATATTAGAGCTTATATTAGCCAGAATCTTTGATATTATTAGACAAAAACAATTTCCATATGTATATATTTATATATATTAGAGTTACATGGTTATGTACAGAGACTAAACTAAGCACCTGACTGTTTGAATTCGTGTAAACGAAATGTCTAAACTAAACATAGTTAATATATATATATATATATATATACATGTGATTTATTGTGAATACACTGTGAATTTTACATCTTACGATTCATTCATGTTTTCAATACTTTTTAAAATAACAATTTTCTCAATATTTTGAATTTTCCGTTATCTTTTCTATAGATTGAGTTTGTTAATGGCACGTGAATTTCTTCACGTAATAATTTTCCCTTAATTTTTCTAACTTATATATACAGTAAAGTATATCAGGAAAATTAATGCAATTATTCACACTGTATAATAATTAGTGTGAGTTCAGCAGGTTTTATATACAAATTATTAATTTTAAAATTCATGCCCCCCAGTGGCACAGCGGTATGTCTGCGGACGTATAACGCTAGAAACCGGGTTTTCTAGGTGGGCTGAGCACAGATAGCCCTTTGTGTATTTTAGCGATTAATTACAAACAAACAACTTTAAAATTCAGCATTCTTCTAAGGAAAAGTTATGGTAACAGAAAAATAATATTGGAAATTCTCTGGACTTATTCAAAGACTTAAGTTTCCAAACAATTTATATACTGTAATTTGTATTAGTCAACTTTATTAGGTAAAACACGAATAACTTAGTTACAATATGAACATTCATTCACAATCAAAAAGGCCTTCCCACTGCTCTCCAAATTAAAATTTTACAGCTGTAGTGCATTCATCTAGATCACTTTCTATGTGACGCTGCCTCAGTGCTGCTTTACTGTTTTTTAAGTAGTTACGATTTTACACCTTGCAAATTGCTGGGTTATAATGTATGATATACACTACTTTTTTGCATAATAATGTATTAACTTTGTTGTGAATGTACAATATGACACCATCTGTGAACAATACAGCATATTTTTTACAGTTTATATTATACATTATATGCAAAAAGATATAATGATATCTAGTCTAAAAAGTGGTAGCAGTGTGAGGTTTTGAAAACCGATTCTAAAAAAAATATCTTTTTCATGATTAACACTTTAGGAAGTAATAGACATACAGGATAAGAAAGTGACCATGGACTACTTTTATTCTGTCAGAATAGTATCACATTGAAATGTTTATATCTTATCCTGTTAGCACAAATCAGTCATAGTTTCACTACCTAAACTGTTTCACTTAATGATTCATACAATAGGTAGTAACACATCTAATTTATAATAAATAAACCCTAGGGCATTAACTGATTATAATGACCCACATTTCCAACCTTACCAGCTAAACACACTGATTGATGTCCAGACTTTGGTTGAATTACTTTAATATATAACGAATCCTTGATCCAAAGTGTTTCCTCATTCGAACTACGTCCACTTATCGTAAAGTGTTGGTTGTGTAGTAGTGTTTCATTTCGGATCAAAAAGTCTTTACACATTACTATTTTTCAACCGTGCACCAAAATTAATCCGTATGTTACGTTGATAAGGCTGCAAATGAGAATGGTTATCGTCAAATTAGGAACTTAGGATTCAAACTCTAAACGACTGAGCTCCAAATACCTGAAGATTACAACAGCAGTTGTGAAAAGCTTGCAAGTAACGAAATATAAGCTTTCTATGTGTTTTTTGTGTTGTTATTATGCTCAACAATAATATAATGATTGTATTTGTATTTTAGGTGTAGTATATATAGTCAGTTTTGTTTTGTTATATGAATGTGATTTTTCTTTTCTGTAATATGCATTTTATGAATTTATCAAATATTGATATTTGTAGATTGTAATTCGACTAATATATTCATTCCTAATCCAGTTAAGATGTCCCGATAGTTATCAGAAAAAAGCATGATATACATGTTATCAGAATCTTCAAAAGTGTATCAAAATACTTACTTGAAGCTATAAAAGAATAGATGGAATATACACCTTTTAAAAACCAGCAAATAAAACAGTAGACACAAAATTTATGAATTTTATAGTTCCTTCCAAAGGAATTAAACCATATGTTAAAACTCAAATTAAATTATATTGAAATTAAAGCAAAACAAACATTCCTAAAACTTTACCATTCCGTTAGAGATATTATCATTAAGATTAAAACATAAAATTTATTTCATTTATATTTTCACGGTCAGGAGAATTACATTTTTAAATTAGTGAGACTACTCTCGTCATTTTTTAAAATATATTTTTAGTTGAGCGACCTTTTTGACCTACTGCGACTGTCGTTCTGATAAAAACCTATACGTGCTAATGACGTGATTAGTCCCACTTATCTCGTAATTCATAATTTTTCTGACTACCATCTAAACTTCGTTGAGAAACTAGTGTTGACTATACCACTATGATTTTCACTATATTTCCAAAAATATTTATGATCATATTGATTGTATTGCCATGTGATCAAAGCTAACCGCCAATTTGGCTATCCTTTTTTTTTAATATTTCGTTAGAGAATTGTTCCGACGGCTAAAAACCTCTATATTACAAAGATATGTGTTGTGACGGATTTACTATCATATATGTATTTTAATATCGTTGTTTGTTTGAGTTAAATTTATATGTAGAAATGTATACTGTTAAATCTGTATTGCGAAATTTCCGCCTTTTCACCAAAATTGTAGAAAATTCTCAAGTGTAAGAATCAACAATATATGTGTGTGTACATAAACGCTAAGTGTATCCTCTCTATATATTGTTGCTTAAGGTGAAATTTTGAGAAACTCTCCTCACGCCTATAAATATAATAAACGCGACGCGCCAAAATATAGTACATATTATTGGTTTAGTTATAGTTCGTATAACTGTGATTGTTATAACGCTTGTAACGTTTTGAAAATATTACAACTTTTGTAGGTGACCCTGTGTGCTAGCTACATAACCTGTTATAAAGCTTAATAATCGGGAATTTCAAATATTTGACTAGGAACGTTTATAGATTTTTGAATATTACAAACTATTTAACTTCATCAGATTCACATCGGACATTAGTACTTTTACGAAAATAGTATATAAATTCATCGGTGGACAACTCGGCGTGTGTGTGTCCAGCAAAGAACGAGGACCACAGAGCTAGCTAACTCCCTGTTAAGTGAATTGTATCTACTTCAACTCAAAATTAATTCGCTCATCGTGAACCCTCGATAAGATATTAAGAAAGTTCCAGACCAGATAGAGGACTCAATATTGTTTGTAATTTTGTAAAACATTTGTACATAAATCATTATTTGTAATAACCATTATTGTAAGTTGTGTTACTGTTTGTATATTAAAATATATTTGTATTAAAAACTGTGTGCATCAATCTTGTTGGCAAGTATCATAAATTGGATACATATCAACAATGATTTAATTTTTAAATCTAAATCATCATTTAACCCAGTTTCAGGCTATTAGAAATGGTATTACATTACATAATAAATTGGAGCTCATCCGGGGTAAATTTTAATACGAGGCTCGTGTCCCAGATCTGAATCAGAGACAAAATTCAACCTGAATTCAAATTCAAATCATAATTAAATTTATATTTATCAGTGCCAACAAGATTTGTTCATGTCTCGAACAACTAGAAAGACATAACAAAAATTAATTGCTCAAAATTGCCAAAGTTTTAGAACTAAAAGATAAAAAATCAATGAGAAAAAATGAACTAAAAAGCATATAATTGAAATATTAGTATATGATGATTTGTTGCCTGAAGAAATATTAGAGGAATATTCTAGTGTCCCCACTGGGCAATTGCAGTTGAGTGATAAAGATAAGCTAGAGAAACAGCTAAAACTCAAATCGAAGCCGAGAAAGAACAAGCTCGTATCGAAGCTGAAAAAAAAATAAACGTCTCGAGGTCGAAAAATAAATTAAGCTGAAAGAAATGGAAGTTAGACTCAACTCTGATTGACAACTATGAACTTAATCGATATGTTAAAGTACCGCCATTCAATAAAAATCAAGTTGATAAATATTTCCAACATTTGGAGAATGTTGCTCAAACCATGGAATGGCCCACCTAAAAATGGTTATTATTATTCTTACAAAGTGTTTTAACTGGTAAAGCACAAGACGCTTATGCTGCTCTCTCTCTATAAGATTGTACGAATTATAATAAGTTTAAAGCAGCTATTTTCAAACCATACAAGCTAGTACCAGAGGCGTATCGCCAAAAGTTTCAAGGTTATAACAAGTAAGATAATCAAACTTATATGGAATTTGCCCACAAAGAAGAGGTTTATTTTGATCTATGGTGTAATTCTATGCATATTGGGAACAGTTTCGACAAAGTAAGACAATGCCTAATTGAAGAATCTAAACGTTGTGCACTTGAAGACTTCAAAACGTACTTGGACAAAAAGAAAGTTGACACACTACAGGAAGCAGCTGCTCTTTCCGATGATTACACTTTAAAAAATATAACCACTTTTCATTAAAAGATGTTCCTGCCATCTCATCAAAAAGCTGTATCTGTTCAATCGACTAAAGTTGAGAATTCTTCTAAAAATCCAGCTCCTCTACTTCTAAATCTTCTGACATTCAGGATAAAACTTAATCAAAACCATTAAGGCCTGTCTGCTATTTTTCTAAAAACCTGATCATGTTATGTCCGATTGTTGGTGTTTGAAAAAGAAAACAGAAAAGGAGGCAACACCCAGTGCGTTTGTGTCCACATATGGACGTAGTTTAACCAGATCACTCGGTGATGTTGATTCGGCCACTGATATAAAGGCTGATGTAATCAGGAAGGAATTTAGACCTTTTGTGTCTCTTGGTCTGTGTCTTTGACAAATTACACTACCAATCCCATATCCATTCGTATTCTACGTGATACTGGTACGACTCAATCATTGTTGTTAGAAAGTATATTGCCTTTGATTCGAGTTCTGCCACTGGTGAGTCTTTTATTGCTCAGGGTTTTGAGGGTGGCTTTGTTAATGTTCCTCTTCATAACATTTATTTAGCATTAGACCTAGTTTTGGTAACAGTTGTGGTTAGAGTAAGGCCTACTCTGCCAATTAAGGGTGTATCATAATTGTTGGGAAACAACTTGGCTGGGGGAAAAGTTGTTGCCAAACTGAAAATAGTTAGCGAATTGATCACTATTTCATCTAAGGATGATGTTGTAGTTGAGGAGAATCTCGATGAGTTTCCCTCGTGTGCTGTGACTTGAGCTCAGGCTAAGAAATTATGCCAAAAACAAATTATAAACACGTATTCAGAGGATGATATTATAGATGTGTTTCAAAAGTTTTTTGGATTCGACGGGGATCTTGTGGATGATTATCCTATTGACGATTCCTTGGTGTGTGACAATGATGGACGTGAGGGATCTGGTTCACCTGGTAAAGTTCTGTTTGCTAAAAGTAAACTGGTCACTGAGCAAAAAAAGAATCTGCAGATATCTTTACTGTTTAAATATGCACTCCCAAAAGATGAACTGGAGTAAGTTCCAAATGGATATTTTTTCAAAACTTGTGTGCATATGAGGAAATGGAGACCACCAGATGTGCCAGCTTCAGAGGACTGGGCTGTAGTTTACCAAATCGTTGTTCGCGATGCATATCGTTCTGAAATAGTGAAAGTTGCCCGTGAACTCCCAATTGGAAGTCATTTAGTCAACAAAACATGTGACAAAATTATGAGACATTTCTTTTGACCATAAATTAGGCATAGAGACCACCAGATGTGCCAGTTTCAGAGGACTGGACTGAAGTTTATCAAATTGTTTTTCCCAAAGCATGTCGTTCTGAAATATTGAACTTTGCCCATGAACTCTCAATGGGAGGTCATTTAGGTGTCAACAAGACATGTGACAAAAATATGAGACATTTCATTTGGCAAAAAATTAGGCAAGATGTTTCTCAGTTTTCTTAAACTTATCATACTTGTCAGTTGGCCAGAAAACCTAACCAGAAAATTCCCATTGCTTCTTTGAAACCTATCCCAGCTTTCAAAGAACTCTTCAGTCGTATGATTGTTGATTATATTGTGCATAATCCAACTCTTACCAACAAGAAAGTTTGATGAGATTTTGGGGAATGACTGGTTGTTAAAGGAAGTTTGTAAAGATTTACTGACATCACTGTACCATTAACAAACCTTTTGAAGAAAAATCAAAATTTCAGTGATCTGAAACATGTCAATCTAATCTGCTTTTGAAAATACCAAATCTTTATTGTGCACTTACCCTATATTGATGGTACCTCACCTTTTGCATTAGCTGTTGATGTCAGCGATTTTGATGCTGGTGCTATTCTATTACAATCAGGCGACAAAGGTAATGAACACCCTGTTTTTTATTTTTCTAAAACGTTTAATTGTCACCAAAGGAAGTATTCTACTGTGGAAAAAGAAACATTGATTTAGTGACAGCTTTAGAACATTTCAATGTACATGTATCTGCATCACAACAACCTATTGTCATTTACACTGATCATAATCCATTGAAGTTTTCCAACTGAATGAAGGGCAAAAATAGAAGACTGTTAAACTGGAGTTTATGATTACAAGAGTATGATTTGAAGATAATCCATGTAAAAGGGGTTGATGATAACATCTGTGCTGATGTATTTCACGTGCTATGTAATTTTATCATCATTAGGTCATTTGTATTGACTGTGTTATATACTGTCATGATTATTGAAGTTGTATAATTCTTTGATAATGTAATATATTTAATGTATCGTTGTCAATGTATATATATATATATATATATATATCATATCTTAGTTAAAAATTGTATTACGCCAATTTTTAATTCTCTAAGGAGGGAGGTGTGACGGACTTACTATCATATGATAATACTGATTGTATTGCCAATGTGATCAAGACTAACCATCAATTTGGCTAACTTTTTAAAATATATATTTGGTTAAAGAATTGTTCAGACAACTACAAACCTCTGTATTACAAAGATGTATGTTGTGACGGATGTAGAAATGTACATAACATGTACTGTTCAATCTGTATTGCAAAAGTGTAAGAATGAACAATATATGTGTACATAGACGCTAGTCTATCGTCTATATTGTTGCGTAAGCTGAAGTTTCGAGAAACTCTCCTCACGCCTATAAATATAATCAACGCGACGCACCAAAAGACAGTATATATTATTGGATTAGCTATAGTTGGTGTGCTCTAAATTCGAAAGCTATAACTGTGATTCTTATAACGCTTATTAATCCGGGAACTTCAGAATTTGACCAGGAACGTTAATAGATTTCGAATATTACAAACCATTTAACTTCAGCAGACTGACATCAGACATTAGTATTTTTATGAACATATTATATACCTTCATCAGTGGACAACTCGGCCTGTGGCTGGCAAAGAACGAACAACACAGAGCTAGCTAGCTCACTGTTAAGTGAATTGTATCTACATCAACTCAAAATTAATTCGCTCATCGTGAACCTTCGATAGGATATCAGTGAAGTTCCAGACCCGATAGAGGACTCAATATTGTTTGTAAGTTTGTAAAACATTTATTTACTTTCTAAATCTAAATCATCATTTAACTCAGTTTCAGGCTATTAGAAATTATAATACCTTACTGTTACGTAATAAATTGGAGGCTCGTCTGTGGTAAATTGTAATACGTAACAATGTTGATGATACTTTTACAGCCTTTAAGAGCATTCCATGTTAAGGTATTTTTGGATTATGTCTACTAGCAACACAAGGTATTGAATTCATTGTAGAAAAACAAGTGAATTCAAAACTCTTTTTTGGGGGGGCACTAAGATTACAAAGTAGGTGGTTTGGAGTCCACTAATATCACAAAAATACTTTTACCATTATATATTTTAGTTTTGAAAGCTTTATTCCATGTACTCTTAAACAATACGTAGTTTTCTTTCTAGTCTATAAAAATTATCAGTTTTGAAGTAATGTTATGTATTATGAAAATTAAATGATGAAAATCAAAGAGAACTGCTTTTCGTTGAAAGTTGTAATCTGTATTAAAGAAGTATAGTGAGAAAAACGATACCGTCAAAGTTGTAATTTAAAACGTGCCTTGTTGTATGCTAACTCTTGTATCTACCGTATCTAGCCAGACACACTTGTAGCTTAAATAAAATATCATGAAAAAAGTTGTACGCAAATATTAACCACATCGACGTGAGAATTATTTCCAAGCCACAACTAAGAATTTAGTGTTGTTTTTTTAGCCGCAAATGAGGTTTTTTTCCAAAGTACAAACTTTTAGCTTATAATTCCGTCTTTTCTTTACCGTTTGTTTGAAGTTAAGCACAAAGCTACACAATGGGCTATTTGTGCTCTGTCCACCACGGGT
>NW_013666100.1:293321-319466 GCF_000517525.1 Limulus polyphemus | reverse complement strand
TGTGCCCTGTCCCCCACGGGTATCGAAACCCGGTTTCTAGCGTTGTAAGTCTGCAGACATACCGCTGTGCCACTGAGGGGCCTTTTCTTGACCGATTTGAGATATAATTACAGTTTTCGACTCAGGAGATCAAACCCTTTCGTTTGATGTATTTAATCACACCCAAAAGCTCATAGATTAATATATTCTAATCCTGCCTTAAAGTATTTCAATTTGACGCTAAGGCTGGTAGAGGTCCTGATGAGTAATAAAATCGAATCGGGTATACGCGTGATTCACGTTTGGTATTGCTGGCGCACAAAAATATAGCTAAATAAAAGTAAAACAAAGGTATCATAGACTAATTTACTCTAATCCTGCCTAAAATATTTTCAAATGCCGCGGATATTGAGGATTTCCTCTTGTTTACAGTTAGAGACAAAATTCCTACTCTTAAAAAAAAAAGAAATTATATATTACTTATATGTATAATTGTCTTCAATGTGAAGCAGGATATATAAATTCAAACGTTAGAACTTTGAAACAAAGGAAACAAAGTTCTCTGTCCAAGTACATCGGTGATTCCTAAAGTCATTTATTCTGAGGCTTCCTTAATGTGAATAAAAAGATTTGAGGCCCCCAACCTATAACTTTAGCATGGTGATTGAAAAACAGTGCCGTAGTAAAAACAATAACCTCTCCTTTCGACATACTGTATTATTTAATTAATTCAAAATAATTTTTATCGGCTTAATGTTTATTGAGAATTAAAATTAATTCAGCATCTTTGTTTTCGCCCCATTTTTTGGCGGCCCACAGGGGGGCCGCGGCTCCCACTTTACGAAACACTGAACTGCATGATCGGGCATGTAGAACGCACCTAAGCAATAAATACTTTGAGATAATGGGATGTAATTCGAATGAAGACACAATTTGGATCTAGTTTATATGTTTAACTACTTCAACCAAGCCAACATCAATCCAACAACATAAGTCCAATGAATTTTTATAGAATTATCAGTCTTTTACGAACGCAATAGGCGTGAAAAACATTTCTTCAAACCTGACAAACCACAAGTGACCGACTAACTCACGAATAGAATGTCTAATCGATTATATAATTTTACTGTATAAGATTGAATTAAAGCAATATGTGCAAGAGGTAAAGATGTCGGTAATTTTTTTTTTTTTGGATGATTCAGTTATATCGATACAATGTGAGCCACATAAAGCTGCTAGGTTTTTAGTAGATGGAATCCCGAATAGAAAACTAATTAAATTCATTCTTTATAGTCTACATGACATCTGGAAAATAAAGAAAATCTAAATTAGAAGTTTTCTTCAGTACAATTATTCACTGTTCAGTACAGGCTACGCATTTAAAATCTTTTGTGCTTAGAACTATTCAAAAATCAATTAAGAGGATGCTTGTGTACAGACTTGGTTTCACATTTAGAGAGCTATTTGTTTGCAAGAACTCCTATTCGCGCGTTTCTTCAAAACCATGTAATCCGCCTCCTTTCACGTGCCCTGCAATTGATGCTTCATTGCATCATCAATCACTATACAAAAATAACCATCTAACTGAAACGGCTTATGAGAAGTTTGAAATTACCACAGAAGGACGATATTCATGGACGTAAGTTTTATTCTAAAGGCTTATGGAAAACAAATCCTTTAAAAGTCAGCATGTTGAAATATTTTCCGAACAAATGGGTATTTTGCCCCTTTGAAATATACATTTTTTGCTGTTTGATTGGATGGATAGAAAATATCCCTGGTTGACTTTGACGTTTGCACGAAAATGAAGTAGGCTGTTGGTTATTCTACCTACTGTAAAAGGATTTTCTTTTTATTCAGTTCCTAAGTGTAACATTTCTCTTCGAGTTTTATTGCTGAAAAGAATTACAATGTAACATCAACTACCTTCTCAGTTTGTTCGTAAAAGTACATCTTATACAACGTTGACTCATGAAAAATCGTAATACAGTCAATAAAACACTTCCTAAACGAACTGAAGGCTCAGAAAGAACTCTGAGGTTCAAAGGCTCACAACGTTGAAATTAAATAGAACAGATTTGATTCAAGAACGTTTGCAGAGTATATAAAAAAATATATATAAAATGCTTATGTTTTTATAATAAACCATTATACAGGAATGTTACACTTGAAATTTCTTAGTTCACTACGATGATAGTTGATATAAACAAACTTTCTGCTTTAGTCTAGGATATAAAGTTAAATAAATTGGAAATCCTTCAACGTATTTAGCACTGTACACTTCTACATACTTTTTTCGCTTTATTAAGAATTTTTTTCTAGCAATCTGGAATACAGAAATAAAAACAGGTTTCAACTGATAGCATGATACTATCCAGACAGAAACTGATAGTTAATATTAGATGCACTTCCGCAGGATCCCTGAAAGTGTTCTGCTTCAAGAGTAAATAAAATCAAAATTAAAAGTAGCAAATATTATTATTTCTTGCTTTTGAAGTTCATATGTCATGCTGTGTTGTAGCATACAGAAGCCATAATTCTTCTCGTGATTCATGGCACGCGCATGTTTTACTGATGTTACGACATTACAAATTGAACTTTAAGCGCCCCTTATGTGACGTCATTTTATTGTCTACTGACTGACTCACAGACAACACACTATTATACTGTAGTGCGACTGGTGAAACAAGTAACCCTTCCAGACAGCCTTCGGCCCCCTTTTATGGGGCAAAACACGATGCCAGTTGTGAATGTGTTGGTTATAAAAAAGCATTCTTTTAATTTCATATTACCTCTGCGATTTCATAGACAACTAATTATTGTAGCAGGTACTGACAAACAAGAAAAATCTTTACATATGAATTTACTAGATAAAGAACTTTTTATCCTTTTAACCTGATCTAGATTCTCAACTAAATTAGTTTCCTAAATTATTAATATCTAGCTCATGTACCCATTCAACGCACGGGAAAGACATAAGGCCCCCAAAGATGATATTATCATTTAGCTTCGAATATCACTTCCCGGCGGGACATAAGAGTATATGTCAGGTTTGGTGACACACTATTCAGTAGTTCGTCAGTTATAAACGGACACACACAACGACTTTTGTAAAATAATGGTTTAGATATTGTGCAACAATGTAAACTTCAGATCTTTGCTAAAGTTCTTGCCTGTTAATTTCTTAAACTGAAATATAGTTACGTGTAACACAGAAACAAGCAAGTTTAATTACATAAGTAAATTATGTAATATCTTTTACCAATGAACTTCATGTGTAATACTGTTTAATCCCGCTTTATGCTTTCCCATATATTACGGGTAATATTTTCTGTTTATTAAAATCATATAGAGGTTGATTGTGTTAGTAGTCCAAAATAAACATTTTTATCTTTGTGTTATGTAAGTTTAATTAATTTTTGGTTGCCTTCATTATTATTGACATAAAATGTTATAACTCAATGTTATAAAAAGATTGATTGTTCTCTTTTTATTTTATAACATTTTACCTAAACATTTCAAACTCCTACTTAAATAACGGTTTATGCGTTTTGGTATTGTTTGGTAATATTTTCACATAAACTTTATAAGTTTGTGTGGAGGTTGATTTGGTGGTATACAATTAAACTGAGTAGGCTATTAGAGATGTTAATTTGTCACATGTTAAATGTTTCTGGGACAGGAGAAGATGGCTTGATTTACTCTCAGATACAGGAGTATATCTTTTTGTAACATGTTCAGGAACATTTTGGAAATACAATTTATTTTCGTCAGTTGTACAGTTATCAAAATATTTAAAATAGGCTTATTGAAGTTATGGTAACGAACTTTCAGGTATCAGGACTATGATATTACAGTATCCACTCATACATTATAAAATATATCTCTCTCAGCCTGCTGTAGGTGCACGTTGTATTATATTTAAATAATAGAGACACGCAAAATTATATTTATTGCAACAGGATTTCTAGAATAATACAAAATCATTCTAATTGTAGACACCGAAATCTTTAAGTCTACTTGTCTTAGACCTAGCATTAGCATTTATTAAGCAGAGTGTTTATTTGATAAAAAGTAATTAATACTTGTGTAAAATGATAATAATAGAATGTGCCATTTTTTACTAGTATAAAATACGTTTGTAGGTAATAATTTATGCTATTATTTTAACTATTGTCTGTAGTTTCTTAAAAATAATAATAATACAGTTAATTTACGTATATATATATATATATATATGTATATGTATACCTATATTTCCATAAACTTGTTATTATTTTTACTGGAGCTTTAGTGTTGAAGGAAGCATAAAAAGAGAGTATCTATGTATCTATCTCTCTCTGTTTGAAGAATTCATACTTCAGAAACTAGGTTAAATTTAAAATATCTACTATACAAGCTACTGTGGTTACTAGAGTTATTTGCTTATATCTTCCTTACTTTAATAACCTGTGTGTATTTGTACTATTTATGTTTATTAATTGTGTTAGCTATCATGTGGTTATAACATGTATTTACCTAAGTTTCCAATTTACTTCTAAAGTGGCTACGACAAACAATAGAGTTGGTTTTTATAAATATATTCTCCATCAAATGATATAATATTGTCCTTTTTGTGTTCATACATGTGTGGTTTACCAGATGACTGTTATACACTGTTGTGCATATTTTCTTAATTTGTCCTGATTTAGTTTCGGTTTTATAGTGTTTGCTGCTTGCAAGAGCTGTTTGCACGATTCTTCAAACCCGTGTAATCTGTCCCTGTCCACCTGTTCTGCATTTGATACTTCATTAGATCAGTGATACACTCTTCAAGTACAGACTATAAGAAACTCGAAATAACCCAAGAATTACGATGTTCATAAAACTAGGTTGTATTATATGTGTTTGTGGAAAAAATCTATAAAAGTCAGCACGTTCAAATCTATTCTAAATGTATGAGAATTTCTTCCACTGAAATCAGAACTCTTAGCTTATCGATTGGCTGGTTAGAAAATGACCGTGGTTGACAACGATGCGTGCACTAAAAAGAAGTAGGTAGTCATCTATTCTTCCCACCATAAAAGGCTGTTCGATTTATTTAGCTTGTAAATATAGTATTTCTTTCCGAGTTTTATTGCGAGAAAAGGCTTACAAAGTAAGGTTATAACTGCCTTCTTAGCATATTCATAACAATACATCTTATCCAATATTTACTCATTACAAATTGTAAGACAGTCAGTAAAACACATCAGAAATATAAATGCTAAGAAACTACGTTGGTTTTCAAAAGTTTTCCCTCATTAAACTAAAGAACATTTGATTCTAACAAGCTAATATAGTATTAAAAAAACAGATACATACATTTTTATTATAAAACGTACAATATAAATGATTATACTCCGAAGGTTTTGGATAACTGATTAGAGTAAATGTAAACTAACTAACTTACTGCTTCTTCTTAAGATATTAGGTTTAGTGAGACCGTAAATCTTTGCACGTCTATAGTATTATATATTTCTACTAATTTTCTTCACTTTAAAAATTTAATTTTTCAAGTAATGGGCGACACTTCCAGCAGCCTGAAACATGGAGATAACAAAAACAATTTATTTTTGGTTTGTTTCTCTGAAATTAAGCACAAAACTACACAATGGGTTATCTGTGCTCTGCCCACCACGGGTATTTAAACCCGGTTTCTAGACTTGTGAGTCAACAGACATACCGCTGTGCCATTGGGGAGCTTTTCTTTTGTTACTAAGCACATAGCAACACCCTGGGCTATATGTTCTATGTCTACCAAGAGCCCAGAAACACACAGTTTTAGCGTTATAACCATTCAGGCTTGCCGCTGAGCAGCCGGATTAAGGGGGATAAAAATAACTTTTCAACTAAGAGCAGTATTTTTTTCAGAAATTACTCAGCGGTGAGTTTGATGGGTTTCATCGACGCGACAGACATAACGCGTTAGTTAGCTTATTGGTTTGCTTTCCATTAAATGAACGTAATCGAAGCTTTCCAGAATTAGACTGTTGTTGAAAGAATACAGTTTGCAACAAAGAGTTATGTTAGTTTTTTATTTCTTTCCTCCAAAACGGCTTACCTTGATATAGAGTATACAAGCAGTTATGTCTTATTTTAAACCAATGCACTTTACATCACATTTTCTATTGTTATCATGTAATATTTATTAATCTCACTTTATTGGTTATGTAATATGTCCTTTTTAGAAGAAACTTTGCCCCCGATGTATGAATGGCAGTATTAAATCATACAAATTATTTACATGAAAAAAAAAAAAAGATGTGTTTTCGTCTTTTCGAATAAAATAGTGTTTGGAAATATATGTGAAATTATATGTGTATCATATAAATCTGCAGTCTTTGTTTACATGAAATAAAATCAGATCAGCTGAAATGATGAAGCTATTGAATGAATATGCAAATGCTGAAAATGTTGTTTAGAAACCTACAATTTCTCCTTTATTTATTTATAATAATTGCTCATTAATAATAAGTGAAATATTGTTATGGTGTGAGCGCATTTTTCAAGCTAGCAAAATATAAGATAATTAATTTACTTTCCGTTACACATTAATATTAGACCTAGTATGGTTTTAAACATACTGCATTCTATATCTAGTCTCTTAAAATTTGGAAGAATTAGAAGAGCGTCTAATAACAGCGTTCCAACCCCACTACGTTCGCCATATTGTATATAATGATATAATAACGTAATAACAATACAAACTGAGGAAATATTTTATAACAAGACACAAATATTAAGTTATTTCGCGAATGGATCATATACAAGATTTAAGACTCCTACGAAGTTAAGAGAGACATAATAATTGTGTTTTGCGAGAGAAGTATACAACTATGTAAAGTTTGTTAATATTAAAAACATTGGTTTTAAAGTCTCAGTATAGTTGTGTTTGCATCAAACATCTACCAGTATACAGCTTGAACAGATTATTTTTCGTACCTAGTTACCAAACTGCAAATTGGAGTGCATTATGTTTATCAATCTGCAAAACAAAATTCGGAAAATAAGCTTCGAAACGACTAACCTAGGAAGTTTACGTTTATATTTTAAAGTTTATCTCCGAAATCCTGAATTTATTGGCGATAAAGCTCTCTCATTCTTACCCATCTTGGCTTGTTAGAGCTTACAGGTGACATCTAACATCAAGATATATTGACTAATAGGCCATGAAAAGATTACTGGAAGAACATATTGACACCTTATTATCCTTTCTTATGTCCTGACTAAAACTTGGGTATACGATTTACCACCTTAACCTTCTACAGTATATTCATATCTAAACTAAAGCAGTGTATATTTGATTCTGAGAAACTAAATCCTTTCTTTACTCTAAGTTAATCACAAGTGTTACATCCTAATGTATGTAGAAATGAAGAGTACAAATTACTTTTTAAATATTAATCATAAAATTGTTAATAATTGTGGAATTTGTGATATTTCTTCTTTGAAAATTCAAATAGATGCAAATATAATCACACAAAATGAAGTTTTTTTTAAAAAACATTTAATAAAACTGATACTGGTTACTTAACCTAAAATATTACCATAAAATATAATGGTTTTATTTACCGATAGTAATCTCTTCATAAACCAGTTGATAATTTATTCATCCCCCCAGTGGCACAGCGATATGTCTGTAGACTTACAACGCTAGAAATTTTGATACCCGTGGTGGGCAGAGCACAGATAGCCCTTTGTGTAGCTCTGTGCTTTACTAAACACAAATAAACAAACATAATTTATTCAAAGATGCCATTAATTTAAAATCAAAATTTGCTATCATATTTCTAATTAAATACTTATTTGACATTGCTGTGTTCAAATGGCCAGGTGGTTAGGGCGCTCGACTTGCAAACTGTGGGTCGCGGGTTCGAATCCTCGTCCCACCGAACATTCTCGCCCTTTCAGCCGTGGGGTCGTTATAATGTGATGGTCAATCCCACTATTCGTTGGTAAAACAGTATCCCAAGAGTTGGCGTGGACTAGCTGCCTTCCCTCTAGTCTTACACTGCTAAATGAGGGACGGCTAGCGCTGATAGCCCTCGTGTAGCTTTGCGCGTAATCCATAACAAACAAATAAGCTATGTTCATAAATGTAGCTAGGCATTCAGTTTTTTTTATTTAGTAATAAAATAGTATATATTGAAGTATTTGATATACAAGCGTTAGATATTTTGCTTCAGTGATATTGTTTGTTTACGTTATTGATTATTTATTACAGGATTGAATAAGTTTTGGTTATTTCTCCCCAAATGTACATTAACTGTTTTTGAAATGATTATTTATTCAAATAACATATTTTTTGTGTTAGACGTAAAGAAGTACGTTTTGAAGTTAAAGTATCCTCTTCGCTAGAGGACACCAACGAAAACACTTTATGTATAAAGGGAACAGTGTTGATTAACAGGTGAACAAGATGGGCGCAACAATATGACTAATACTATTAATATAAGAATTATTTTTGAGTGAGTAAGAATATTATAAATATGTTAACAACCTATTTAATACTGAATATTCAATCTTTTATAATTTATTGATAATTCAAGTTGAACATTCATTAGTTTTGAAAATTTGTTGAAGTGGTACAACCCTGATTCTAGAGACTTGTCGCTTCTGATCAGTATGAGAGAGTTTTCATGATACCTGTATTATTTAATTATGGACGGTAAGAGGTGAACGTTGGTATGAATCGATTTTCTGCTTATGTTATGATTATCTCGCGATTCAGATTTTATTTCGATTGTTCTAAGTTGTTTAAATATTCATAATTAATTGATTGTCAGCTAGTCCATAGGTTGAAACAAACAACATCTGAATACAGTTTTTGAAGCTGTAACCGAAAGCTTGTAAAAAAACAAAAAACTTGGAGGATCAAACCTCGCTTTTATGTTTTAATATAGAAATAAATATTGTTACGTATTGAGAATTTAAAATAGTCCGAAGCCGATATTTTAGTTAATTTACGTTATTTGTCAACAAGATTGACACACACCGTTTTCGTTTTTCACACAAATACGTTTTAATATATATACAACAGTACAACTTGCAACAACAATTATTACGAATAGTTACCACAAGCAAAGTTTTATAAACAACAATTTCACTAACTTACAAACAACATAGAATCTTCTTTCTAGTTCAGAGTCTCCTTGATATCCGGCGAGTTAACTTGAAGTTGATGTACGTGCAATTGCCGAGAAGTTAGCTAGCTTTGTCAGACACTGAATTGTTGGACCGTCGAAGTAAGATAATATTTTCATAAAACCACTAATGTCTGATGAGAATTCAGTAATACTTTTGGAAAGATACTAACATCTGATAAGAATCCATTGACGTTCGAAATTTATAACTGTTCCTGGTCAGATGTCGTATATTTTCCGGGTTAGCAAAATCACGGTTTATAGCGTACACGTTTATAACAGGTTCCTAGCAGACTTGTAAGGTCTCTTCTTTGGCTTTGTCTTTTTATATGGGTGGGAAATGTCTTTCTCGAAAGTTCGGACAACAATACTAGCTATATTTGACCGATTACGGAAGTGGATATAATGTCGATTCTTGCGTTCACGAATATTCTCCAATCTTGGAGAATTGGCGGGAGTTTCGCCATACGTAACTAACACTGTGAGCTAGACGCGTTTTTACATATAAACTCAATCCCAACAAACGTTGTCACCAAAACAAATATATAACAAACCCGCCACCCGCAACACATATCCGACACTACAAGTTACGCATATTTTTAAATACAAATTTAATCTAAACAACTTTCATATTAAAAATAAATACATGACAACAAATTCGTTACAATATTTACCCAATCAATCAATAATTACGAAAGTGAATATTTATTAAAGCTATATTCTACACTAAGAAAAAAATGCTCTCTTTTAATGCATAGGAATCATTAGTTGCGGTTATAAAATGAAACAGTCTATTATCAGTTCTGCTGACAGAAAATAGATAATCTAATGAGATTAATGCATTCGATATTAACTACATTCAAACATAATAGGTTTCTTTTATCACTTTATCTACTGTAGATTTAAGCCTAGTTTCAATATATAGAATATTTTTGTCATTAATTGATAGATTTGACTTTAGCTTGAACCAAATGATGCTTTTAAAAATCGTGCTACACATAGCTTATCTATCTAATTTGTAAAATGTAATTTACCTAATTTGACTAATTTTATCTTTAAACAACGTTGAAGACAACGACAACTATAACTTGCTCAAACGGTTCTACCATGAGTATCAACGCGAGACCTGCTATGCAAAAATTTCGTAAAACCATACCACTGGAAAAATATATCTTTTTCATTTTAGATGAATACCTGATGCTGAAAACTTAACACCTTTTAGCGTAGAAGTGGAACGTGAAAGAGTATATGATATTGTTTTAGGGTTACAACTATAACATTCTCTAATGATATTAAATGGGGGCTGTAAAGACATACTTGGTTTCAGAGAATAATTAAGTTAACTAACCCTACTCTGTAGAACTCGTCACTTATTAAACATACAATTTAGAAACATTTTAGAAATTGGCACAAAGTAAAACCAAGCCAAAGAAATTATATAATGTTTGACAGACGAATTGCGTTTCAAAGAGAGCTTCTATAAAGAAATAAAAAAAGGAATATAGATGGTGCACTTATTACTGATCTTCTACCGTATAAACTTCTATTTTCTATATTCTACCTTCTGTAGTCGAAACTAACACGAACTCTACCCGATCAGATTTGCTCTACCTCCTGTAGCCGAATCTAACACGAACTCTACCCGATCAGATTTGCTCTACCTTCTGTAGCCGAAACTAACACGAACTCTACCCGATCAGATTTGCCAGTACAAAATAAATCTTCTCTGCTAAGAAATCACAAAAAAGAGTTTCAGAATCCTTAAAATTCAAGAAAATGTGGACAGAAACGTAAGGAATCAGCATCTGATTTAACATATTACTTTAGGAGGATTCCTCAAAATTAAAGGGAGATAATTCGTATTGCAAATGTAACCAAACACTTTCTGTTTACTTTAGATGTTTAGTTAAATTCTGATGATATGCTACTTCTGTCTACAAAATTTCAACTGCCGTGTTTCTAGTAATGAAAGAATTTATCGAGATTATGAAGTTATCGATCATGAAATTAGTAGGCTAGGAAGAGGTTCATTTGCGCATATTTGTTCATGAATTTACTAAATTAAAATTTAGTTTCATATAGTAATAGTTTAAGTATGAGATGCTTATGTAGTTATGGTTAATTAATCTCTTAAACAAATTGGCTGTACTTGTAATGAAAAAGTTTTTCATGCACACGCAAAACTACATTTAAGGTAATTCATAAGACAGCATAGCTTTTCCCACGGAAAGAATCTATATTTCTGTGAAGAAATAGAAAAGAAAGCGTTCATTCGTTTAAGAAGTTCAACAACTATATATTTTAAATTAATTATTTGAATTGTGTAAATCATTGAACTCGTAAGATACAAGTGACGAGAGAGCTGAGATTTTACTTGCTGTTTATATTATAGAAACCTTTAGCGTTCTGAATTTACGGAGAGGAAGCATGCTAGAAATAGGGTTTTCTAATTGTTTCATCCAGCATTTGACGCATTGTAACAAAATGTTCCCAGAACCATTTATCAGACACGAGTTTAGCTCTAGGCTTACCAGTGTCCTTCAATAGCCGTAGATCTATTCAAATATGGATGTTTCTCATACAGCAATGCAGCTGTAAGATATGTCCTGGGGACAATGACAAAGACGCATATTATGCCATTTCTTTCAAAAGACAATTTCTGGAAATGTTGGAAAAGTTCCACGGATTCTTAGAGTTGCCTGTGGATTGGAATGTGCGCCAATACTAGAATTATACATGGGCATATAGTAAATATTCGCGTAAATGGTCCGAATGCACTAGCATCTGTAAATAGTTTGAGTTATTAAAACCGGTGTATTGAATAAGCTTGGAAATTAGAAAAAACAGACTTCCATTTTAATTGCTCATATCCACTTTGAAGAATGATGGTACATTAAGCTCACACCTGCTTCCATAAAAATAGATGATTTAATGCTTTTCGGTAAATATGAAATAAACTAAATATAAGTTGACCGCCATTTTTTAAAATTTTCACAGCTGTCGTAGCTCCAAATTTTTGTGGAGCAGTTAGATTTGGAAACAGATCATTCAGATACTTAAGATGAGGTATAAAAATCATGGAGCGAAATTCATGCAGGGTCAATTCCTGTTGTGCAAGATAGAAAAATCTTGTTACAGGGTTGTTTATTTACATGTTCACTCTCTCCACATAAAACACAAACAAACAACACATTTACGTTTTTCCACATACAATATACCGAAACGTTTTGGAAACATTTACGTTTGTCTAAATACACTATACTGAAATGTTTTGGAACATTTACGTTTGTCCACATACAATATACTGATACGTTTTGGAAATATTTACGTTTTTCCACATACAATATACCGAATCGTTTTGGAAACTTTTACGTTTGTCTACGTACACTATACCGAAACGTTTTGGAAACTTTTACGTTGGTCTACATACACTATACTGAAATGTTTCGGAGCATTTACGTTTGTCCACATACAATATACTGATATGTTTTGGAAATATTTACGTTTGTGCATGTACAATATACTGAAACGTTTTGGAGTCATTGTATACACAAAAAGGCGGCCTTCTAAACAATGACTTAATTAGCAAGTCAAAACAGCTTCATTATAACAACTGCAATGCACCTAGAGTAAATAAAAATTATATATAGATAGACAGATATCACACATCCTGTAAGAAGTATTATAACTAGCTAGACAGATATCAAACATTCTGTAAGGAGTATTTTAGCTAGGTAAACACATATCACATATTGTATAAAGAGCATTTTAACTAGATAGACACATATCACACATTCTGTAAGGAGCATTTCAACTAGTTAGACATATATCATACATTGTGTAAGGAGCATTTCAACTAGATAGACACATATCACACATTCTGTAAGGAGCATTTCAACTAGTTAGACATATATCATACATTGTGTAAGGAGCATTTCAATTAGTTAGACATACATCATACATTGTATAAAGAGCATTTTAATTACGTAGACAGATATCACACATTCTGTATGGAGCATTTTAACTAAGTAGACACATATCACACATTCAAAAAAGGCGAATTTTAACTAGGTAGACAGACATAATACATTCTGTAAGGCGCATTTTAACTAGGTAGACAGATATCACACATTCTGTAAAGAGCATTTTCATTTACACAAATATATAAACAAACTGCTCTTTGAATTCCTATTGTTCATTTTGAGAAGAACACTGCATTAATTATACCCCACTAGAGAAGAGTTGTTACCCATGATATAAAATACGTCATCAGACCTGTAAGTTAATAACTAATAAATATATCTAATAACTACAATAAAGCTCTATAAAATTACCTAAATTATTACTTGTACTACGCACACAATTTACTTTATAAAATGTGAAAATACAACCACTAGTAATTTTTTAAGAAAACAAATAATTCACAGAGAACGTTTCAACAGTATACAAATAATTTCCCATTGTTTAAAGGTGTGACCGTTCTACCAATGTCACGATTCTTGTAAGTAACGAAAATTGGTTTATATCTAAGATAGAGATGAAATAATCCTTTAGTATTGCCATTTTGCCTGTTCGTTTTTAGGATATTAATTGTGGTTTAGGGGTGGCTTCCTTTCCTTCAACAATCGTTGGTAAGTAGAGATATCATGACGTCATACAGAATGACATTAATTTTCAATTTTCCTGATCAATCCTAATTCACCGTAAAATGAGAAAAGAAAAGTTATCTGTCGAAATACCAATTGTATTAAGATTTTGCTTCTCTTACAGAAGTTGTGCGCTATTGAAATCTGGATTAGATAAACAAAAAAGATATATAATCTCCATTTTGTTTATAACATTAATAACAACCTTTAATAAGTAAATCACGCTTTTGGGATTGTGATTACATGAAAAAACGCTGTATAATCCTCCTCAAATTATCAATGTTTCCTTGTACAGTTTACCTGGGATTCACATACTATATTATAGTTACAAATTGTGTTTTTGCTTTTACATCACAGTGTAAGAAAATGACCAAAGTTTTCGCTCATTTCCTAAGTATAATATAGAGAAGACATCAGCAATATTGATGGTATTTTGCATATATTTTTTGTGTGACTCATGTTATTAGACCCTTTGTGACCAATGAAATCATGGATCCAAAACAACTTGGTTCACACACTGTTTAGAAAAATGTGTTATTATTAATTTATAATTTCATAGTTATAACCACTGTAATAAAATAATGTTAATCGATACCTTCAGTTCATTGTTATGCAAATTAGACATCTAATGATTATTAATGTGATCTGAGATCAAATGATTGATCATTCAGTCTTATTTTAGTTGTCATTTTAAAGAGAATTGCTGAGAGTTCTAAGCTGTTCATAAACCATGTATAGACCACAAAGAAAATATTTGTCTGTTTCACTTATGTGGAGAACATTGGACGAATGGAAGCCAGTCAATCAAAAGAGAGTGTTCAGATGTCTCAGAGTTCATTAGCAGAAAGTGGAATCGTTTCGAAACTAATGATGCAGTTGCTTGGTTAGCTAGATAAGCCGAGAAGGCGACAGTTAATGGAAATAACAGAATACTTGCTTCGAGACTAAATCAAATGTTCGCAGCCTCAAATGGATTCCGTGACAGAGAATAAACGTTTAGTAACAAATTTCAGTAGACTGTTTTTACGCCGCATGCTTAATGAGGTGTATTGTATCCATTGAAAGGGAAAAAATCGCTTGCAATAATGCCAAGAACATGTCTAGTTAATGAAAGACATGTAGATCAATAGTTTCTTTATAAAAATCTGCATTTAACCATACAGCCACATAACAGGCATGTATTCCTTTGAAAAGAATCCAGAAACAAATACAACCTTATTTTTATGCATCAAAATCATGCATATGGTGTAAGTGTGTAAGAATCAGAAACTTGTTTTTTTTTTGTTGTTCTTTTTTACAAACCTCTGTATCTTGTGGAATGGTATCATTAATATTACATAATTTAAGGACCACAACACACAACCCTTATACTGATGTGACTGGCCTAGACATTCAGCCTAATGAATGATAAAATACAATCTCTCCCTGTTGAAAGGGTTCACATGTTTCTCAAAGAAAAGGAATTGATTAAATGGAGTGAGTTCTACGCTTACCTGACTTCAATCCTATCGAACATATACAAAATGTGTCGTATCCCATTAAACGACTTCAGACGTAAAAAATTCATGAGAAAGAGTCATATTTGAGATTTGGTCGAGTATGAATTATAAATATTTTTATTTTAAGGCAGCTACATCTGTGTCAAGCTGTCTCTTCTATCTGTGGTGACCATACCCTGTACTAAAAGGCACAATTAGAGCAATATAAATACCTTTATCCAATGCACAATTAGAGCAATATAGATACCTTTATCCAATGCACAATTAGAGCAGTAAAGATACCTTTATTCAATGCTCAATTAGAGCAATATAAATACCTTTATTCAATGCACAATTAGAGCATAGGCTTAACATCTAATCATTTGTATTCCAGTTCACAAGAATTATCACCAATTTTCTGATTTGCCTAAAATAAATTAAGATGTGGTTGACATTATTTTATAATAATCTTTCTGCTTTTTCATAGTTAAAATATGGTAAATTATTCTTTAAATGTTTAGTAAGTTGTATTTTACTGTATTTCGAGGGTTTAATAACAAATGATTTATACCAAAAGAAGAAATGACCATGGGATTCGTTCAGAAATTAATTAGTAAGATAATAAATAAACATAGCTGACAAATAATTATTTGTTGTTTAGCACAAACCTATATAAAGAGTCATCTGTGTTATTCCCACCGCAGGGATTGAGCTCATAATATCAGCTTTGTAAACCTCCAGGCTTATCGCTTAGCCTAACATTTAATGTTGCCAGGAACTCTTGTTCATATTTACACTGCGTTCGCGCAAAAGTCTTTACGTTGTACAAATTAAAGAAACCAGATTAATGAAAAATAAGCTTCAATCTTTGAAGTGAAAATGATGATGTTTATTTATATTCAATATACCCATATCATAACTTGCACTAAGCAACACAGCAAACAATAAAGTTTTGTTTTTTCTAATAATCATTTCACAGATGCTATAATCAATAATTTAAATTTTATTGCAAAGCTAAAAAATGGACTTATTAGAATTCTCTTTAGTTTTTGAAAATTCCAAAACTTAAATTGCGTGTAATGGTACTAATATTGTACTTTGTGTCGCTTAGGGTACAAATTATTTTCCTTGTTAGAATTTCTTGTGGAGTAGTTTAACTTACTTAAATATATGTAAATTATGTTGACATAATAACTTTAACGCTTAGCTTCTTCTACCCCAGGCCCGGCATGGCCAGGTGGTTAGGGCAATCGACTCGCAATCTGTGGGTCGCGGGTTCGAATCCCCGTCACACCAAACATGCTCGCCCTTTCAGCCGTGGGGGCGTTATAAGTGACGGTCAATCCCACTATTCGTTGGTAAAAGAGAAGCCCAAGAGTTGGCGGTGGGTGGTGATGACTAGCTGCCTTCCCTCTAGTCTTACACTGCTAAATTAGGGACGGTTAGCGCAGATAGCCCTCGTGTAGCTTTGCGCGAAATTCAAAACGAACAAACAAACAAATCTTCTACCCCTACGGAAAAGGGTTTACATCAAGGAATAATTTTCTTAAGATGCCTCCTGTTGGCTCAGTGCTAAGCCCGTAAATCTGTAAAGCTTAAACGTTGCATTATTTCTCTGAAGGATATGGTTGCAATTTAAATACTTCTTGCGTCATTATTACTCTGAAAGTTATGATTACTGCAATTTAAAAATGTCTTGCGACATCTTTATTATTATGAGAGTTATGATCATAACTGAAATATATCTCACGTATTGCCCCCCAGTGGCACAGCGGAATGTCCGCAAACTTACAACGCTAAAAGCCTAGTTTCGATACCCGTGATGAGCAGAGCACAGATAGCCCACTGTGTAGCTTTGTGCTTAACTTCAAAACAAACAAATCTCACGTATTTTAAATATCTCGTGTATTATTTCTTTGAAGGTATTTCACTTCAAGTGTGTATTGCGTTATTATTACTGTGAAGGTTATGATTGCAACATAGTTATTAATTTTCTTTTTACCGTCCATTTCAAAAAGTGTTCCATTGCTTTCATCCTAATTACAAATTGAAAATGTATAAAAGAAGAGTTTGAGTTGCTATTCAATTGGGCCTGGCATGGTAGATAGGTTGCTCGACTCGCAATTTGTGGGGCGCGGATTTGATATATATACATGTATATCTTGTCAAGACTGGTAACGGGGTTTTGGTTAGTTAACGTATGTTGAGTGCCCTACATCTAATCAAAACTGGTAATAAGGTTATTATAACTAAAAGTGTGTTTAGTTATTAGGAGAAAAGTAGAATGTAGTTGAATTATGGCGAATAAAAGTTAGTTTAGTGGAAGAACGGTGATGATAGTTATTTTGAGAAGAACTCACTACAGAGAGAAAATAGAAAACTTTTTCACGGCCAATAATGGTAGTATTATGAGCTGAATTCCCTACGAAGGGTGACATCTTAGAAACATTTCTGCAGATAAAGAATTTATTTCAAACAAATTCATTATGAAATAGACAAAAGTCCCCCAAAATATCTGTCATAAATTACATGGTATTTATTCCACTTTTTATGAATAATGTTTTAGTCTTTCTAACAAAGCTGTTTACAAGAAGTTAAAGAACATCTAAGTTGAACGTATGACGCATTTTTTATCTTGAGGCCTGCATCAAGCGATAAGTATGTACCTTTATACATTTTTGAATATCGTGAGAAAAACAAACATACATATATTGCACCAATTTGCAATAACTATTTTCACAATGGGCTCTTTCTTTCGCACTATTCTGAATTCTATTATAACCTTTGGATAGATTACAAAGATCTATTTGTAATATTTAATATACCCAAGGTGAATATAAACTTTTCAAGTAGAAATTATGTTAATAAAAATTTAAAGGTGGCAAAAAATATTTAGAGTCTTTAATTTTAATACACTAGTAATTTGTACCATTGGCTAAAAGCCTGCCAGCCTTTGTCACTAGACTGTAGATTAAACAAAAATTTGTTAGTATTAATCTTATTCATGATAATTTCAAAAATCATGTTCGTAATGAAGCTTGAAGTTAAGCACAAAGCTACACAATGGGCTATCTGTGCTCTGCTCACCATGGGTATCGAAACCCGGTTTCTAGCGTTTTAAGTCCGCAGACATACCGCTGTGCCACTGGGGGGCAAGTAATGATAGAGAATGACCTAGACCATATCTGTTGAATATCACGATTAATGTAGAAAAGTAAAACTTATTTTACACGAAGACAGTCTACTCTCCATTCTGTTTTTCAACATAATAATGAACCTCTTGTGGGGACCAGTAGGGGCTTAATGCATTTGTAAATGTAAGTTTTTCAATAGTTATTGTTCCAAATACTATATACAACAGTAACTCAAAACCTGACGTTTGCTAAAAAATAATATCATTTTTCAGAGCTCTAGAGAACAGGACGTCAAATACACTTTTGAATACAGTAAAATCTGTCAACAGCAGCCGTTATTTTTCGATTTACACTTGGATGTAAAAATAGTAGACTATCAAGCTTTAGTCAAGATGTTGTTCACTTTCAACCTCTTCTGGTTCTTCAGCAATGGTTTGCTAGGAAACAGAGTTTGCATAAACAAGTATATGTCAGAGAAGTTGAGGATATGAAATTGTCACTTTCGTTACAGTCAGAAAAAAAAACAGAAAAAAATCTAATCTCCGAACTTTTCTTTAAAAAAAAAGGAGTTTGACGCGAAATTTGTGAGGTATATTTTTTCTCTGTGACATAAATCCACCAAGGATATCCGCTATAGCTCTATAGTGAAAGGATTAGACATTTTCAAGATGGTATAATCAGCCCAATATTATGTTAATCCTGAGTTCATCTTAAAGATGATATTTTCTATAAAACGTATATACACAAATATTCATGTTTACGTAAAGTTAGTTAGTTTTGTAGTTTAATGGCTATAATGTATCCAAACTGAAACAATGAGAAACAGCAACTGGGAAACCCACAGTTAAACTGTAAAAAAACATGTATGCAAGATCTATGGTGGATAACATTACATACATAAGAATCGATTACTTAACTCGTTAAATTCCTCATTGTCACACCTTACATGTTCTTAACACTGGCGTCCCATCATTGAGTCAACGGTAAGTTTATAGACTTACGGCGCTAAAATTGTGATTCGATTTCCCGTGCTATATAGTGCGCTGATAGCATACTGTGTAAAAAAAATAACAACAAATTTTAACACTGGTAAAAATAAGAAAGTACAATCTAATTGTTAAAGATGATACGCCTGATGAAATCTTTAAAGAAGATAAATTAGGATTTTCAAAATGATACAAAAGAACTTATTCTCAATCTCATCATTTTGTACCTTTTAAAACAACAAGGGGTGGTATCTATTACTAGTTGAATATGGTTATGCCTAGTGGCGTTATTTGTGGCTTATTACAGTAGGTTAGAATGTACAGCAACGTAATTTCTTTGTCATAATAATTACCTACGATTACTGACATTAAGGTGGAGCGTAGCAGGCACAATAAGACAGTACAAGAAAATATTTCAATAAACTTGAATACAGAGGGTTGGACATGTTATACCAAAACCATTTTGAATATAAAAACCACAAGCGGTGGAATAGAATTTATCAGAACTACATTTTGTTATTGTTTGGCGTTCATGGGTAGTGTGATGCCACTGTTTGTTTATTTGTTGTTAAAGTGCCAAAATACACAAGGAGCTATCTGTGCTACGCCCACTACGAGTATCGAAACAAGATATTTAGCGGCGTGAGCCCTCAGACTCACCGCTGAGCCACTGGGGACGTGATGCCACTAAAAGTTAGTTGTTTGGGGGAAGAAGCTGTAACAGTCCATTCTAACGCAAAATATTCATACACCCAGATTATAAAAATGGATTAAGAATGCGGATTCAAAAATTTTAAAACGGCTATATTCCTTGTTATAATAGCATTGGAAACAAAGGAATATGGATCAACTTGAACTATCCAGAAAGAGACCTGCAACAAGCAGTACTCCAGCCGTGATAAGCAAAGTGAGAGGTCTTTTGATAGGTGAGAACACAAAGGTCATCGGCAAAAGTCACCCACGTGGCCCAGGCAAAGTGAATTAACGTAATAAAGAACAATCTTTGTCTAAAAAAGTGACCTAAGTCAAAAGTACACAAGTTGTTTCCATGACATGTCAATT
Organism: Limulus polyphemus; assembly: GCF_000517525.1. NCBI lineage: Eukaryota > Metazoa > Arthropoda > Merostomata > Xiphosura > Limulidae > Limulus > Limulus polyphemus. The sequence continues at coordinate 299,017 of NW_013666100.1, read as the reverse complement.
CAATCGATGCTTATCTCAAGAAGCTGGAAAAAAAAGTATTCATACTATTCTATAAGAAGATATACTGATCAAGTCGCCAACGCAGCAGCACATATGAATTTTTGTTTGATCACAATGTTGAAACAGTTGCGAGAAGACCATCATCCTTGTATATTACTTTGATTATGGAAAACGTGCAGGAAAGAGGTGTATGCTTTGGATGTTACAGACTTACTTGGGTTGGTTTTTCACTGGAACTATGCTGCAAGGCTATTGTCAAGCCGCACCATCGTCAGACGGAACATGACTGACTGGACGTGGCAACTTGAAGTGTAATGCCTTGGTAAGGCTCTAATATCATTATATATATATGTAGCTTACAAAGTATTGATTACGTTAATTGTTAATAGCTGATTAAATCAGTACTATAAAAGAACAATGACATTTTAATGAAAACAAAATAGAGGAATATTTAAAGAAGCCATCTTTGTAGTAAACGATCGGTTTGTTATGAATTTCGCGCAAAGATACACGAGGGATATCTGCGATAGCCGTCGCTAATTTAGCAGTGAAAGACTAGAGGAGAGCAGCTAGTCATCACCACCCACCGCCAACTTTTGGGCTACTCTTTTACCAACGAATAGTGGGATTGACCGTCACATTATAATGTAGTAAATGAGTCTGTGGATGTGTGTACTTTTTTTGCAAACTATAATAAGCAGCTTTGTCTTGTTTCTATCCTTTTGAAATTGCTTTTATAGAAACTAAAATTAGAGACGTAGTTGATGCAGATGTAACTTCTCTCTGAAAGCTAATTATCGATTCTGTATCATTTATTTCTACACATTTCATAAACAAAATAGAATAGAAGTTTCAGAAAAAGTTCTTTTTTTTTTCACAAAAATAACATGTATGTATGAAAAAATTCCCATTACGATCAACAAAACATATGAGAAATCTGCAATAGCCCTTGTTTTTAGATTCGCTCTTTAGGAATAAATATAGCTCCATAAAATATCTTTATTGTGTTGTTGTACAGAGGAGGGTTTAGGTTTCGGTACGTTAAAGGAGAGGAAATAGAGCACGGAGAGTAATAAATATTGCATATAAAAAGCAGACCCTTGGAAATAGGCACGAATGAAATAAGACTTTCTGCACGACTTTGATAAAGTTTATTATTCTTGTACATTTTGCTACAACTTGGGCTATTTATATATATTTTCTCTTCGTCAAATACTTGTGACACTATATCCCTCGTGTTTCATACAGAGATTTAAACACAATGTTTTTACATCAATTTTTCCAGTTTTCTTTAAACAGAATTTAGCTATATAACTCGCTTTTTCAGTGCATAACTGGAAACTTTTACTTGTGAAATTTACAATCAGGCATTAATATTGTGCAATAATAAATTCCTTGCTAGTATGAAAAAAAAGATAATAAATACTCTTTTGAGGAAGTCTTGAACTAGCTTTGTTTGTTGCCAACATCTTGGAAAGTTTCGATAGTTGAGTAATTTCAAGATTGAAGAAATTTTATTCGAGCGCAGATTTTTGGTTATTGTTCATATTAGAACCATATTTCAAATACATGCGTTTGAAGAATTATTACTTCTTTCGACACGAAGCTAAAGATTCAAATTACGCTTGACTACAGATTGTTTTCTTCAGTTTTCTTACAATTAGCAAAACATGTGTTTTGAATTAGAAACTATTAATGTACAAACTAGCATTTTATACCAGTATTTTGCCTGCCCAAGAGCACTATAACTCAAAACCAAGATTTAACGGCTGATTTTGACATGTGTTGCTTTATACTGCTGCATTAAATTTCTTGTACTGCATACAAATAACGTTTCAGATATTCATTTGGCTGCCAGAGGTCCAGCCCAATTTATACGTTTTAGTATTGACGAAAAGCCTCCTTGGCAGTGACATGTGGCGGACAAGAGATGTCTTTTAATGCTATATTACCCAACTATATGTAAGTATTTTTGAAGGTCTAATGAAGTGGTAGGCGAGTAAAAAATACTGCAGTTAACTAATATTTCAGCACCTTGTTTTAGGCGTAAAAAAATTAAAATAAAACATCTATATTATCGTGTGTTTGTTCTAGTATTAGATAAAGTAGTTCTCAAATATTTATTTCTTAAGATTTTGTTGTAAGATTATTTATAGCCAACTAACTCTAAATCGCAATTTGTTTACAATTTGTTATGCAGTAAAATAGTCGAATAATCTTACAAATCGGAATTATTAAAATGTAAATATCAGAGCACACAATAAATAAAACAACCCACATTCCCAGTATACAAAGCTCATTTTCATTGGACCTCAAATTCACTTTTTCTTATGCAACCCCTTGCTGTGGTAAATGTTTTGATGTATTTCACCTGACGTGGGTTGGCTGTTCGATAGAGTTCTATATTTCGGAGCTAGCGAGCTATTTTTGAATCCGTGCGATGCCGCATAATATTCCCCCCATTTTAAGGTGTAGGTGCGTTATAAGAGTGTAGCCAATACCTTAACTTGGATAGTGGGTTGTAGAGTGCTGCTAACTGACTGCCTTCCCTCTGATAAGTAGCTCAAAATTCGGGACAGTAATCGATAGCCTTATGACTTTGCTGCCAACAAAAAATACAAATACAGTAAAGATTTCAGTTAATGATTGTTAATATTAAGAAGAATGTGTTATTAAAAATATACATATACAAACCTTGCCAGATTATTATTTGTAACTACGTCAGATAAGTTAAAATCATGAATCTTACCTTGAAACGTCTATTTAAATATTGGCTGTTAAAGGTTGTTTTCTTGTTCTCATAGTTTAATGGAGCTTCAAATAAATGGAATAACGAGCAGAATAATCAATCATGTTAATAGAATAATCTGTAATTTTTATTCTCACTTGCTCTAATTAATTTCTGTCCTGCTCATTACGTTGACTAGTGTTGAAAATTCGAAAAAAACAACAACTAGAACACAATAATATAACCTGATTTTCAGCTCTATGCAGTAAACTTCTATCTTCTTAAAATCAATTTAATCCCAAATGAGTAAAAGATTAATGGTTTTTACCGTTCAGGCATTTCGTCGTCGTTGTGTTTCTCTTTTATTAACTTTGCTTCAATTTTGTTTTATAACGTTCATACTTGATTACTTGGCCTTGAGTTCAGCATCAATAGAAAACTCGTGCATTAATGAGAGAAAGTATTCAGGTACAGTTCGTATCGATGATGTATAACGAAAAATAAATTTTAATACAGGGCTTAGATCTGTAGTCATCAGAAATTTTGCAATTCAGTCAACGAAAAATGAAGGGAAAATCTTAATAAAAGTACTATATTGCGAGTGAAGTACTGCTTATATTCAACTTTTATACATATGTCCACGTGGGTTTTTCTAAGTTCTATATTATCGACAAAATCTTGATGACTTAGTGCAAATTTATAATCATTTTGTATTACGTTTCATACAGTCCCGATTTTCTGATCGCTCAAGGCAGTTTATTAAGAAATATAAAAAAAGAACACTTAAATTCATGGCACGTAGTTTATTACATGTTGCAATTTTGCTAAAGAACGCGAATCTTTAAAAACAGTACACAGAAAACCAATTGTTTTTTATTTTTCATGGGAGTGAAAACTATTCTATAAGATACAATAAACCACAAACAGATTTAAAGACATGCTTCTCAACAAGTAATCGCAGAGATATAGTTTGTGACATTTTAATATACATTTCTTACTGATAAATATCGTATTCGGAGTATATATATCCGCGGCCAATTCCTGTAAATTTCTAACTGAAAATATTGCAAAATAAATACTTCAGCAGCATATTTGAAATACACAATATGATGAATGCCCATATATTGTGCATGTTATTTTTTTAATTGCCTTCAATTTTGTTTTAAAAGCACATCATGTTCAAATATCAGACGATTTGTACGTAAAACAAAGGATTAAAAAAAACATTAGGTTATTTAGCACGAAACTTTCTAATAAATAGTTAAATACAGAATACATCCTCGAGCACTCAATGGCACATGCAAATGGATACATAAAATATGATGAATAAAAATTCGGCGTCTATAGATTTTTCAAGTATTCTGATAAGGGGAAATTCCATCGGATTCGAGAAATAAAGAAAAAGGTTAAGTCCTTTTTGACGTTAGTAAATGACAATATGGTCTAGGACTAATCCTAGGTTTTCGTAGCGTCTAAAAATGCAGTTGATATATGCAACTATCAGATTATGCAATTTCTTAGAAAGATCTCGAACCGCCTATTTAAAATTACAAAGATCGGCTCACTACTGAAGTGATCTCTATTCTGATGTCGATAATTTCTTCAAAGAGCCATAAATACATCTCTAAAATGACTTGCGTGAGGATGAGAGCAGATTAAAGTATTCATGCACCATCTATCTTTCTATATGCATACCTTTTTGATGCCACCGAAAAGTTGAAATTTAGATATTCTTTCGCTTAACTCAAAAGACAATAGTGATTCCTCGATGGGAGATGTGCTTGTTATCTGATTTATGTGCCTATTACTTTTTCAAAGCTTTAATAATCATCGTAGCTCACGATGCAACATATCGCTGTTTGTTGACTGACTAGCAATATCTCAATAACAGTTGTTAAATTCAAAGTATTTGCGTGTTTATCTCAAAAATATATTTTGTAAAAAAAAACAAAAAACGATAATGATGTACATGTTTTCACTGTCTTTAGAAAGTGATGATTTAAGAATGAAACAATCTATTTTGTTTAAGTAGAAGAAGTTGATATATTAACGTCGAACAAAAGTCAACGAACTTAGTTCATCACGATTAGACATTCGCTTCAGCCTCAGGCCGGGCGTGACCTAATAGTAGCATGCCTGGGGGCGTATCTGAAGGTCTACAGTGTCTTGAAAAAGTATGCACCCCCTACCAATAATGTCACTTTTTGATAAAATACAAATAATGTAAATATTTTTGTTTATGAACTTGTTTTTATTCAAAACTCTAATGAACAAACTTAACACTGTTATGTGTGAAGGAAGTTGAATGTCAGTAAAACTTGCAAAGAATATATATATTGACATTTGCTGATTGCATAAGTATTCAGCCCCCTAAGTCAGAACTTGTTGGAAACATCTTTAGCAACAAATACTGCTGTGAGTCTTTTTGGATAGGTCTCTACCAGCTTTGCCCAATGGGATGATATAAATTTTGCCCATTTTTCCTGGTAAAATTGTTCCAATTCTGATAAGTTAGTTGGGAATCGTTGAACTACGATCTTCAAGTCTCGCCATAAAGTTTCTATTCGATTCAAGTCACACCTTTGACTGGACTACTCCAGGACATTAATTTTATTCTTTTGAAACCACTCCAGTGTGGCTTTGGACTTGTGCTTCGGATCATTGTCCTACTGAAATGAAAATTTTCGACCTAGTTTTAAATTCTTGGCTGACTCAACTAGATTTTACTCTAGGTTTCGCCTGTACTTTTATTATCTATCTTCCCCTCAATCCTTACAAGCTTCCAAGTCCCTGCTAATAAGAAGCATCCCCATAACATGATGCTGCCACAACCATGCTTGACAGTTGGGATGATGTTGACTAGGTGATGTGTTGTGTTGGGCTCAATTTTTGTCTCGTCTGACCACAAAATCTTCTGCCACATATCAGAAGTATAATTTATATACTTTGTCGCAAACTCCATACGAGA
>NW_013666100.1:256811-292571 GCF_000517525.1 Limulus polyphemus | reverse complement strand
ATGGAACTTTCGTTGAACCATGTGGAAGCTAACCAAGATCAAAATGGAACTTTCGTTGAACCATGTGGAAGCTAACCAAGATCAAATACAGTAGTATTTCTCTTATGGCAGCGATGCGATTTGGGTAGCTGGATGATCAAAAATGATGGTACACCAAAGAACGGTCTCTGCTGCTCTATACATCACAGTTGTTAAGCAACGTATTCTACCTGGAACTTTCGTTGAACCATGTGGAAGCTAACCAAGATCAAAATACAGTAGTATTTCTCTTATGGCAGCGATGCGATTTGGGTAGCTGGATGATCAAAAATGATGGTACACCAAAGAACGGTCTCTGCTGCTCTATACATCACAGTTGTTAAGCAACGATATATAAAGAATGACTTGCATCATCAAAATTATAGCACGCACAAACACATCGTGAAAATTGCTATAAAAGAACCCAATAAACGGGATATATATATATATTAAGAGAACCAAATGAACAGGATATATATATTTTAAGGTATAAACAAAGCAAATTTTATAGAAAACTCATGAAAATTTATAGCTGAGGTAGATTTGGAAAGAAAGTGAGTTTATAAACATTTCCAGTTGTGCAACTATTACATTTTATTTCCAAAAGGTACAATTTACATTTTGAAAACGGGAATAAATACACAGCATACAAATAAAGAAAGCGACATCTACTCTAGAAACAATGCAGTTTTACTAAATAGAGAGAAATGAGATAAAAGGTACAATATTACCCTTAGTGTTTGGTGGATCTGTCACGTGCAGTATTTAAGGCACAAATATGGTTACACAGTATATGTAAAGATCTGAAATCTGGGCCTGCAAGCTTGAACCCCATTCCTGATGAAGAACATGGATGATGATAGCATCTTCCTAGAAGTTGGTTGTTTGGGACGTTTTTTTTTATATATATTTAGTGTAATATATATGTAAATATTTCGATTTGAATTATAAGATAATTCGCTACGTCCTTAGAACATGAGATAACATGTTGTAATTCTCAGTATTGATTTATATAGAACCCATTATAACACAAGATGATACTCGATAAGGTTCCTAGTCAGCCCTTGGCTTGGCCACAGGACGAAGTAATGCTCCAACCTTCCTTCCATATTCTGACTCAGAGTGAACGAATAGGAACCCGCACTTTGCACGAAAACACTGCATTACTGCCTTGACTGATAAACTGAATTTGCATCGACAGGTAGAATACATATATAAACTTCAAACAAACAAATTACACTGTAATTTGTTTGTTTGAAGTTTATATATGTGTAATTTGTATGTTTGAAGTTTATATATGTGTAATTTGTTTGTTTGAAGTTTACATGTTCATGTCATGCTTCACCAATGAGTATGGACCGGTAGCGTTTAAGTATAATACGATAAATTGCTCCAATCCCATCATTCTTTTGTTGTTAAGTTAGTTTTTTTTCACACTCCGTTAAATTTGTATCACCGAATTTACGTGATAAAATCAAAAAGTATTTTGAATTGTTATCATGGAATAAATATATAAAATAATCCAGAATTTTCACCAATCTTTTCAAAGGTCAACCAAAATTTTGATAATACGAAAATTGCGAAGAATTGGCCTGCTTCCAGATATTCTTTTAATCTATAAGTAAGGAAAAGATATTATAAAGAATATTCTAGTGAGTTCAGTGCATACTTATCGTAAAAACAAGATTCGATTTGAATTCTAAGATTAATTCTTAGAAAACGAGATAATCAGTTCTCCTTCTAAAGATTGATTTATGTATAACACAAGAAAATCTTTGCTCTTTTATAAAATAAATCTACCAAAAGTTTCATTTTAAAATCCACGATTCTGTTCTTGCAGTTGATCGATACTGAACAGGTACTGCAAAAGTCGAGATTATAGTTAGGTTCTGGGTATTTAAGTAGAAAATGTATTATGTCTTTCTAACAGCTCACCATATGACATTTCACTAGTTGTTTCAGGAGTACTGCTATTGACATTTTCAGCCTGAATACCATTTTATACGACACATGGGCCAAATGGCTAGGTCAGAGACCTAGTTCAGGTATAGACATCCCTAATTTCGAGGTATTGGCTAAAAGGAAGGAGGCCAGTCAATAGCATCCACCACCACTATAAACTGAGTAATGGGAGTGACTATTACTTTTATAACGCATCCACAGCTGAAAGTACAGGGCATGTTCAGCTGTATCGCGACTCGACCCTTGGACTTTAAACACAAAGCCATGCCCAGCTCATCGTTTCAGTAGAATCTGGAAAATTGCACAATGTATCGCTGGCATTTTGTTTGTGAAACATCTTTTTAAACACGACTGTGTATGTGTTTTTCTTATAGTGGCATTTTGTTTGTGAAACATCTTTTTAAACACGACTGTGTATGTGTTTTTCTTATAGTGGCATTTTGTTTGTGAAACATCTTTTTAAACACGACTGTGTATGTGTTTTTCTTATAGCAAAGTCACATCTGGCTATCTGTGCTCTATCCACCACGTGTATCGAAACCCAAATTCTAGCATTGTAAGTCCGCAGACATACCGCTGTGCCACTGGGGGGGGGGGACTGCAAAAAGGGCTATCTCCAAACCGATATTATCCAAAATTCACTGCCGTCACCATGTTACTTGGGCAAGACAGCATGTCAACCTAAAATAATGACACTGGCGACATGTCATATTTTCAGATGAGTCCTGTTCCCGGCTTGTTAAAACTGATGGTAGGATTCGTGTTCGTCATTTTCCTGGAGAACAGATGAGGAAAGACTGTCTTCCCTACAGGGAACACACAGGAGGTGGAGGAGTACATGTTTGAACATGCTATTCATCATGGTGAAAACTGCTCTCTATATCATCCAGGAAAACATCAATGGCATCTCCTACAGACATCACATGAAAACGATATTTCTACCATATGCTAGGACAAGCTTTAGCAATAGCTTTGTGTTTCAAAATTACAATGCCACTGCCCACAGTGCGCATATTGTACAGGATTATCTCGACCAGGAGGACATTACAAGATTATCATGCTAGCAACGTCTTCAAATTGTAATCCTATTGAGAACTGTTGAGCAGATCTGAGCTAGAAAATTGCTAACCACGACCCTAAACTAGCTACTAAACCTGAGTTGCAGCGCCTTCTAGTGACAAGTTGGGATAAAATCACGATGGATTATGTCAGTGTTTCCCAAACTTTTTTGGCCACCGAACACATTTCAACTGAGAAAAAGCTTAAGGAACACTAGACACGTAAAATATCGGTGTAGAGCGCCCTCTAGATTTGTATATTATTCATTTATTTATTTAATCAAATTACATGACTTTTTACACATTTTATGCTTATAATATATTTTAGGTAGAAATCTCTCAACTAAGATATTATGTAGAAGATATATGGCATCTTCTATAATTCTTCTTCGATGCAAAATTGATATTATCTAATTCTAATACATAGGAAAATATTACATAATAAATTATGATCATACAAAAAGTGTTAAATATTTTATTAACATTTAAAATCATTATTTTCTCACGGAGCACCTATCAATTTCGGACGTAATACCAGTGTTCCGTGGAACATAAGGTGGGAAATGCTGGATTACATCAATAACCTCATCGATAGCATGCCACGTCCCCTGCCGGAGGTTTTAGAGTACGAGGAGGGACAACCAACTACTAAATATTTAGTATGAACTGATATATGGTTACAGACGCTATTTACAATAACTTGATGCTATATTTTGTCATTATATGTGTTTTGGTAAGGTTTTTTGTGATAGGTGAAATGCTGAATTATAGGTGTCTGATAAAATTGTTTGCTGTCCATAGAACCTCATTATACAAATTACTTATATAGATGTTTAATATAACATTCATTTCTCAGTTTCACAGCATTAAGTATATGTGTATTCCATTTTAACAATAATGATCTTCTTTGTTATAAAATATGCAAACATTTGCCCAAGACTGTATTAATGAATCAGCTTTAGCGACGAATGTTCAATACTTAACAAAATATTCCCAAAAAATAAATTACGACGTTCATACTTAAACTCATTTGGCTCTAAAGCCTCACTGTCAAATTAACGTATTACCTATCCTCAAGATTCTGTATCGTTTCATTGGCTACTTCAATGTGTACTATATCCCAATTCATGCTCAAACTCAATGGACTCCAAACCTTCTTTGTCACTCAGACTCAATATTATGAAGCATTTAGTCATTTATTTTCTTGGGTACTCTAAACAAGACTATAATGTATAAGATAAATATTTCCAAGTTCATATATAATTCCTCTACTAGTTTTAACCCAATGAATTATTCATATGTTACAGCAGCTCCCACAATTATTATTGTAATTTGAAAGATTTTAATAATTATGCTAAGAAATATTTGCATTTTTTAGTGCAGATTTATTTCTTTGCCAAAAAAAATCAGCCCTAATATTTTCAGTTAGATCTAGCACTTTGTATTGTGTTAATAATAACAAATCAGGGTGATATTATTTTTAAAAATTCTTATTTGGTAATGGTATAGATTATATTATTTTTTCTTAGTGCTTAGTAAGCTTATATATTTTTATATCATTGAATTTATATATGTGTGTGTATGTTCCTATCACGAATCTCTTCAAAACAGAACGTTATATTATAGTTGACACTTAATGTATTATCTCAACAGAACAAATATCTTCATGTATTGTATATTAAAAGTAACACTGTTATTTGACTTCGTGTTTCTGATTCAGGATTATTTAGGTAATTATTCATTAGCTAAAATGAAAATAAAAACATAATACTCAGTTAGTTCTTTATTTTGTTAAAAAATTTTAATTAATTATTTTTGTCATACTTTACAATATTAATTATACCAAAAAGTATAAACTAAGTTTATGGAGAACTATGCCAAATGTTAGATATAAAATGAATTCATTTAGAAGGTTATGTATTAAAATATGTCTAATAATATATCTTAGTTGTAGTGATTGAAGTACGTTACACCCACTACATAACTTCTTGAGGTTATGTTAAACAAATTATTACGTAAGGCTTCCTCAGCGTCAAATCATATTAAACAAAATTAATTGATTTGATAAGGCTTCTTCTTATTCGTCTCATCAGGAATATTTTGGCTATTTCTGTATCATGTTAAATAGCAAACAATAATTTCATTTATATTCCTTTATCATACACTAGTGCCAATATCTTTATTTTAAGTGGCTTGATCTATACCATCTTAATAAAAATAACTTCATTTTAAGATATTTCTATGGTGCTTAATTTTTGTTAGTGTGCTCTCTTTACTATTACATAATATAGTACGAATTTTAAATATGATACATTAACTTCTTCTAAAGCTGAATAATTTAAATTCCTATGCTATATTTAATCGTTCATATATAACTTTAAAGTCGTGTAGAACTAGATAATTAAATTTCTTGTGTTGATTCATACTCTTAATATATATATTAGTTTCAATGGCGGCAATTCCTGTAAAAGTTAATTTTCTGTGTTGTATTCGTATTCTGGCAAACGTACAGTGCTTGGCAAAAGTATTCACTCCTACTAATAAAGTCACATTTTGATGAAATACAAATAATTTAAGTAATTTTTGATGAACTTGTTTTTATACAAACCTCTAATGATCAAACTTAACACTGTTATATGTGAAGAAGGTTGAATGTCAGCATAACCTGCAAAAAAATAAATAAATAAATTGAAATGTTCTAATTGCATAAGTATTCAGGCCCCTAAATCAGTACTTGTTGGAAGCACCTTTGGCAGCAATTATTGCTGTGAGTCTTTTTCGATAGGTCTCTACTAGCTTTGCACAATGGGATGGTGTATTTTTGCCCATTCTTCTTGAAAAAATTGCTCCAATTTTGTCAACTTCATTGGGGATCATTGATGGACTACAATCTTCAAGTCTCATCATAAATATTATACTGGATTTAAGTCAGGATTTTGACTGGGCCATTCCAGGACATTCACTTTCTTCTTTTGAAACCACTCTATTGTGGCTTTGACCTTGACATTTGGGTCATTGTCCTCCTGAAATGTGAATTTTCGACCAAGTTTTAAATTCTAAGCTGACTCAAGCAGGTTTTCCTGTAGGATTCGCTTGTGCTTTGCACCATCCATCTTCCCCTCAATTCTGACAAGCTTCCAAGTCTCTGCTGATGAGAAGCATCCCCATAACATGATGCTGCCACCACCATGTTTAACAGTTGGAATGGTGTTGAGGGAGTTATGTGATGTGTTGGTCATTCGCCAAACGTGACGCTTTGAATTTAGAACAAAAAACTTAATGTTTGTTTCGTCTGACCACAAAACCTTCTGCCACATGTATGCAGTATCATTTACATGATTTGTCGCAAAGTCCATACGAGATTTAAGATGATTCTTTTTCAGTAATGGCTTCTTTCTTGCCACTCGCCATACAGGCCAGCTTTGTGTAGGGACCAGGATATTGTCGAGGTATGAACACTGACTCCCATCTCAGACAGGAAACTTTATAAATCTTTCAAAGTCACTATTGGCTCCATTGCAGCATCCCTAACCAGTTTTCTGTTTGCCCGGTTGCTTACTTTGGAAGGTCAGGCTGAACTGGGTAGCGACTGGGTGGTATCAAGAACATTCCACTTGTTAATGATTGGCTTCACTGTACTCAAAGGGATAATCAGTGACTTTGAAATTTTCTTGTAATCTTCTCCAAATCTGTGCTCCTCTACCGCTTTCTCGTTGACTTGTTTGGAAAGTTCCTTCTTCTTCATGGTTAGTTTGTCGTATCACTATGTGAGTTGTGGTTTGAACAGATCCATTTACTCTGAAGACAAGTTAAACCACTTTGGTTACACACAGACACTAATTTTGTGACCTTTCATCACTAATGTTTTGCACCTAAACTAGTTTAGGATTGCCGTAGCAAAGGGGTTGAATACTTATGCAATTGGTAACATTCTAATTTTTTTTTTTTACTTACATAATATCAGCATTTTTTAGCTTTCTCATTTGGAATATATTGTGTAGGTTCTAAATATAAAGTCCTATTTGAAAGTTTCATCATTACAGGTTCAGACGGCGACAAAATGTGGAAATTTTGTACGGGGTGTGTGAATACTTTTGCAAGGCACTGTATGGCTCGAGCCTTCTATGTGCTGTTGGACACTTTCCGCACTTTCAGCTGTGGCCGCATTATAAAAGTTTTAATCTCGCAATTCAGTTAAGAGTAGCCGTTGAGGCGGTGCGTGCTACTAACTAGTTGCCCTTTTTCTGTTAATGTTTTAGAAATTAGGAAAGATGTCTGAGTCTTTTTTGTCTCTGACCGTTTAGCCGCTGTGACACATAAGACGCCGTTCAAGTTTAAAAATAATAAGTATCCCATGAATCTGTCTATGAACTAGTAAAACTACAATGGGCAGATATGTCCCCAGTATTTTAAATCATTGCAGCAAGTAAATGTAAATATCACATCACACATGTAAGCGATTACTTTTATGAGTGATTTTCCTTGATTAAGGTGTAGATTACACTTTAGACAGCTTGAAAGTGTTTGCTTTCTTTATTTTCGTTTGACATTAATGTTTACCTGACTTGCACCTTATCCCAGTGATGGCTTAGGTCAGAGAGACAAGCAGGTAGATTTGCAAACTCTACTTCTTCAGCTGGTATAATGCCTACTTAGTGTATACAAAACATTCAACATTGTGTTTTAGATTGATCTTCAAGAAGAATAATTTGTTGAATTTATCAAAAATATCAATATAGTCAGATAAATACATCTATGTTATAAAACCATCAACCTAACGCTTAAGCAATTTTGTTTCTCTGATGTTTATCACAAAACTACACATGGGCTATGGGCTATCTGTGTTGTGCCAACCAGGAATATTTAAACCCAGTTTTTAGAGTAATAAACCTTCAGACTTACGGTTGGGCCACTGGGGGGGGGGGCATTTAAGCATTTAAAGATAAAGTTATAAAAAACAAAGAAACAGTGTAATGGCGGTGTTGTAAACACATCACTATAACGTTAGCAACAATTAGTTGTATTATATAAATATCACTGCAATTACTTTTAACATTACAAATGTGTAGATTTCAAAAACCACTGTATGGAAGCTGTAATATATTATTCTCAGATTCTTTGATTTACCTTCGCATTATGGGGTAGTAATCGCGAAGTAAAGGGAGGATCGCCAGAAAATTAATTGCCGAATTAAAATCTGAAATGTCCCAGACACAATGAAAAATTTTTACCTTCAACAAACACTGTTAAAGTTTGAAACACATTCTTTGTCACCTTTACTGGAGAGCTCTTAGTATGTTTAAAAGCAAATCAATATTAGTATTGAAATCATTCTTATGAATCTGTGTTAAACTATGTTAAGTCTGTTCCAGACTGAGAAAAGATGGTATTATATATGAAAAACAACAATGGTTTAGGTGCTACCCACTTGATTGATGGTCACACTCACTTCAAAACAAATGTTGTTTTGTCCTGATATGATAGGTGGAGCGATCGCTATGTATTTTTATACGGTGTGTTCCACGCTACAGAAATCTTTTCCTCAAGAGAATGCACATGACATTCTAACTGAATGATCAAGTCAGGCGAGTAACTAGGGCGAGAGGAATTTATGGGCTCTCTTGATCGACATTCTATATTAAGAATAAATGTTTAATATGTACAACATATTTTCGACAAATTGTATTAAACATGGGGTCAGGAAATACGTTTTATGCCTGCATATCACAAAAATAGGCATAAATTGAAAATTTTACTTTTCTATAATTTTGGGCATCTTTAACAATAGCATGTTTCAGAATTAAAAATAAATAAATAAATTTAAAGCTTAAAGTTACATGCTATAATAAGTGAGTTTAAGTTTTTAATTACAATACTTTATTTCTATTTTACAGAGCTTTGTTTGTAAATCCTGAATACGGAAAATATTTCATGAAAGAAAATAAGAGTTTAAATTGGCAAATACCCTAATACATTGTTCAAAAATTGCTACATAAAACAATTATGATAATTAACATAAAAAATAATATCATAATGCACAAAAATCAAATACTTGAAATGAGGTGTGGAGGTTTTAAATAATATATCACTTTTTACAATTTATGAGCAAGTCTGAAAAGTGAAATTTATAACCTTAGCCCGCATTTTAAACTAGACACATAAAGCAGAAGTGTCGTTTGTCTGTTCGAATTTCACGTCTACATTTTTCCACTGTTCTCAACTAAAATTGGAATGCACCCTTAAAACACCCCTTGGAGTGTCAATGGGTGATCGGCGATTAATCTGATCCCTCATGCCACTGTAGGGCCGTTGTCTATCTGTGTGTCTCCCTATGATGATTGTAGTTTTTAACTTATCTCAACCATACATTAGGCCTCCTCCCGAAGTCGACGTTCGAATCGGGCTTCATTAAGTCTCTCCTCGGGGTACCTATATTTTATCCCTGAGGTGAACTACTAGGTCAGCTAGTATTATAATATATATATATATATATAATGTGACCTCACAATTAACATCAGTTCTTGTGTTTTGTCAATTAACTTGGGCATTTGCGGTCTACTTTGGAATTCCATAGTGAATTATAATTAGAACTTATGGTATCTCAAAGGCTCTAAAAAAGCTTTACAAAGGTATGGACTCTGTTCCGTGATTTCGATAAATTTACAATTTTACATTCTTGTAGTGTCGTAGGCCTAGGCCTATTGTTATACCTCTCTAGTATTGTAGTATCGTTAAGTTTGTAGTAGGTCTGTATTCTTAACTTATCGCTCTTGCTAGAACTGAAATGAAAAAAGTTTTATATTTATTTTGAAATTATAGGGTTTTGATCAGTTTCTTTTATTGATTCTTGAAAAATGTATATCAAAATGAGTTTTTAATTAAAGTTATTTTATCTTTAAGATAGAGTTTTGAGGATTTACGTATGTGTATTACTCACGAAACTAATACAAGCCTATGTCTTATCTAACTTGGGGACTAGGCATGGCCAGGTGGTTAGGGCGCTTAACTCGCAATCTGAGGGTCACGGGCTCGAATCCCCGTCACCTCAAACATGCTCGCCCCTTTAGTCATGGGGGCATTATAATGTGACGGTCAATCCAACTATTCGTTGGTAAAAAGAATAGCCCAAAAGTTGGCGATGGGTGGTGATGACTAGCTGCCTTCCCTGTAGTCTTTCACTGCTAAATTAGGGACGGCTGGCGCAGATAGTCCTCGTGTAGCTTTGCGCAAAATATAAAACAATCTAATTTGGTTCCACTGTCAAGTGGAACATTAGTAAATTATTAAAGTTACTCTCCAAATCATTAAGTGTGTATTCATAAAATGTTTTAGAATAGTTTTATGGTTAATACATTTGTCTTACGTAACTAATCTGCTAAAATTAACAAGTAATGTAAAAGGATAAAAATTTGGTGCAGGTGTCTATGTGATTGGGTAGGAATCGCGAAGTAAAGAAAAGATCGCCAGAAAATGAATTGCTGAAGAAAAATATAAGATGTCTTATCTCGACAAAGTTTAGAGCAAAGAAAAAAGAAAATATGGTATTATATACGAAAAACAATAATAACATTCTATTAATGGTGTAGGTGCTATCCACTTGACTGATGGTCACACTTACTTCAAAATAAATGTTGTTTTGTCCTGACATGATAGGTGGAACGATCGCTATCTATTTTTATATATTTTTAAATAATGCATTTATATTCATATTTCAATGATTTCTTTTCAACTGAACAGTTTTAGATAATTATATCACTTCTGTCTTTGTCTGTTTTCAAGATATTTTGTAGTGCTTAGCTTTTTTGTTGCACTATAATGTTCTATTTATTCAGACATTTGTTGAAAGTATATCTCATAAATGATGAAAGCTAACTTGAATTATGAAACAGATAGGGGAAGTTTATCCTTTTCATTTAGGATTGTTGTATCTGATCAATATAAAGACCAGTTTTGAATAATAAGAATTAAGTTTAGTGAAATGGTCTAACCAAGGCGAGATAATATAATTTATACGAACATTTTCGTCTACTGGACTGAAATATTGAAGCGTTAAGGTGTAACATACAATTAAAGACTATTTTTACTGTCAAAAGTTAAAATGATTTTTGCTGAGATAAAAACTATTGTTGTCTAAAATGTAAAACACCTTCACGAATAAAACTATACATGTAATAATAAAATAAAATATATAATATTCATCTTTCATATAAGACCAGCTAAAGAGTGTATTAAAAATTTGCACACAACGATCGTTCCATTAAATTTGTTGGTGTTGTCTTAGTACAAACTACAAATTGGGCTATCTTCAGTTTGTCCATCGCGGAGAAACGAGCCCGGATTTTAGCATTCTAATTCCGTAAATTTACCACATACATACTGGAGAACTGTTCCATTAATTTGTCCACTGTATTTTAGAAGCATTGATTTAATTCAACTTTGGCAAAACATCTAAAATGTAGGCCTAATATCAAAACAAACTAATTTTTGAAATGCGGAGAAGATAGAATTCTATAAAGTAATTAAAAAATTAGGCCTATATTTTAGATGTTTTGTCAAAGTTGAGTTTTAGTGTATCTGAACTGTTTCATGTTAGTAGTATATTCTATAAACTTTTCAAAAGTATATTCTCAGGGATTGTGTTTGACTTTAAAATAAATTTACCGATCATTACATTTATCATTTTAGCAACATAAATTTTAGGCATTAGCTAAAGTTTTCCATTGCTTTTTTGCCTTTAACTTAAAAAAACCTTTTCGAATTTATTGTGTAAATTGCAAAGCTGTATGTGTAACTTTATACAAACTGTTGTGAACTGCCACATAAGTTTGAGAAGCTTTATGAAGAGGCTTACTTCAGTTTGTTTGTATTAAAATTATTGCACAAAACTCCACAAAGGGCTATCTGTGTAAATCGTGCCTTATTTTCAGGTAATAGACAAGAGGGTTGAGAGCAGTCAAAAGCAGCCACTACCAACTTTTTCCACCGCTCTTATTCGACTGAATAATTGAATACGAATATAACTTATATAGCGTAACCCACGCAGACACGTTTATGTTATAATGGGCGATGAACTATCAACCTTCGGATTCGCATTTCGAACACGCTAACCGAATGCCTAACCCAATACACAACCTTAAACATGGGATCGATAACAATATATGCACACTAATAATGAAAATGTACACAACATTTGTATACCTTTACACATTAGTAGTGTATTTACTATCACATGCTACTATATATAACTTAACACAGATTTATGTGACAGCTACCTTTCACAATATTGTATGACGGATGTGCGCGTGTGTGTATTTCTCTTATAGTAAAGCCACATCGTGGTATCTGCTTTGTCTACCGAGAGGAATCGAACTCTTGATTTTAGCGTTGTAAATCCGTAGACTTACCGCTGTCTCAGCGGGAACTGTGTGGAAGATTAAGGAAGACCGAGGCTGGTTGACTCATTTTTTTATTTCTAAATAAAAGTCATCTGTGACCGTCAAGATAAGAAATGTCGATACCAATATAAACTAGACATATTTTTCTATTACATAGACAAAATAAATCTCATACTGCTTTGCTATCTTTCTCAGAAATAAAAATAATAGCAAAGTATGTGTTGTGTGTCAACCTATCCTGAGTACGGGGAAAGTTGACACATACTCTAAGATATGTTGAAATGGTTGAAATTAAATCAAAAACACTTTATTTATATCAATATATTTATTGCACATTTAAGTAAATGAAATAAAAACCACTTTAAATGTTTCACCCATTTTAATTGAGTTATAAACAAAGAATAAAAATATCAGAAAAAAAAACACTCATCTAAGGAGTCACAATTATGACACTTGTAAAACACATCTCCTTTCACACATGAGGACGCGCTGGAGATGCATAGTTTGAAATTTAAAGTTTAGAAAAACAACGCAAGAAAATATTGGAAAGAGAGCAACGCAAAGAGGAATTGAAATTAATTTTCGTTATTTTTTTTAAACATTTAACGTTAATTAAAATCAATCAATATGTATTTAAATATTTTAGTATTGTATCTAGTTTTGTTTTAAGAGCATAAAAAATACATGAAATTCTTCATTATGGGCTAGTTGACACGAGTATCAATCTGTCCCAAGTGAAATTTGTCCATGTGCCCCCAACTGCCAATTTGCTAGAAATGACTTGTATGTGACGTCCCAGTCATAGTTAGGAAACAAAATTATGTACCATTACATAGTCGAAAGAACGAATTTTTGGTACTACTTAACATAGATTTTCTTTAAAAATATTTACTGTAACCTAACAAAATCTTTGTTGTAGACAATATTTACTGTAACATAACAAAATCTTTGCTGTAGATAATATATACTGTAGACAATATTTACTGTAACATAACAAAATTTTTGCTGTAGACAATATTTACTGTAACATAACAAAATCTTTGCTGTAGACAATATTTACTGTAACATAAAATCTTTGCAGTAGACAATATTTACTGTAATATAACAAAATCTTTGCTGTAGACAATATTTACTGTAACATAACAAAATTTTTGCTGTAGACAATATTTACTGTAACATAACAAAATCTTTGCTGTAGACAATATTTACTGTAACATAACAAAATCTTTGCTGTAGAAAATATTTACTTACCTATTTGAAAATATTAATTTTTGCTCGTGAAAATGGCTTCTGATAGCGTTGAAACTGGAACAGTAAATGACGCGTGTTTGGATGTGTTAATAGACATAATATCACGGCTATTAACTTCAGCATAAGAAATTTATTGTCACTGTGTCAACCTGCCCCTGGGGCCAACTATCCCTGATCTCCCCCACTGAATGTTTTTATAGAGTAACACTATGAAACACATTAGTACACTCAATTTTGAGGTATATCTAACAATAGATTTCCGTTGGTCAACGTCGTTACGTTCGACCTCTGGATAAATTAACAATAGGTAGTTGAACAACACTCTACTTCTGGGCTTTTATACAGGTAGCAATGAAAAGCATTCATGTTCCATATTTTTAGGTATCTTTAACAATAGGTTTTTTTTTGGTTTGTTTGAAATTAAGCACAAAGCTTCACCATGAGCTATCTGTGCTCTGCCCACCACGGGTATCGAAACCCGGTTTCTAGCGTTGTAAGTCCGCAGACATAACGCTGTGCTACTGGGGGCTTTAACAATAGATAAATGTAACCATTAAACACATTTCTACACTCAGTATTTGGTATCCTTAAGATAGATGTATGTGAATTACATTACCAGCTCCAACTGTTGAATGTCTTTTATAATAGGTAATATATTCACTTATCAAGTTGAATGTAAGCCTAGCAAATATTATATATATATATATATATATACATATATATATATGTTTGATACATTGTTTTATTAACTTGTTTTTTTTGTTGTTGTTGTTGTTTATCGCAAAAGTATTATGGCTATTTGCCACTGTGCCTGCATTTCAGCTGTCGACCAGAGGGAAGGCAACCGGCTAGCAGCACCTACCGCCAAATCTCTATCTACTCTTTTACCACTATTATTCCTCCCCACGGCTAAAAGAGCGAGCATGTTCTGCGCCTGGTTTCAATCCCATGATCCGTAGTCTATAAGTCGACCATTCTAACCACTAGGCTATATAACTAAACTAGTATATTAGGTATTTACAAAAATCAATAAACATTTCATCTAAAGTTGGTAAATAAAAGCTATATATCTGAGGCAAAGCTTGTTTTTTTTTTTTTTTCTTATGCGATGAAGGGACTGAGAAATCAAGTGACATGAAACGGCAACTTACCATACTTTCGTATGGCTTCTAGGTGAAAAACTATTACATCTTAAGGCCAAAAGCTCTTATCGCTGTTTACCGATGAAATTGAAGTTTCCGCTCAACATGTAAAAACCTTTATTGTACTTCCAGGAAATAAAACCCCCTCGTATCTTTGGTTCCGCGAAAATTGAAATAGATATTAAAAGTGTGGAAAGTTTTAGTAAATCTAATGGCTGTGCCACACAAGCAGCAAGTATTTTGATAAGAATTATTGTTTGCGATTTTCTCCATTACCTCTATCGTAATAACAATCTCTGCACGAAACGCATCACACTCAGACCACAAGCTTTTGGGTAAGACTACATACCATAGTTTATCTTGATGACTGATGAAAAGAAACAAGTATATTAGGGAAAGTGTAAGATAAGAACCAGAAATAAATACATTTTGCGCTATAGAATTACTAAGAAGTATCAAATTAAAACTAAATCGAGTAGAAGTTTCTATAAGGGCTTACGAAACAGGTGAACAAGAACTAGTTTATCTGAGTGTTCTTTGACCCGGTTTGACCTAGCGGTTATTGTGCCAGTCTGTGAAACCGACGGTTCATGATTCATATCCTTTTGTCGCGCTTTGGGACCGTGGGTGCGTTGTAAGATTGATGGTCCAATCCCACTGTTCGATTAAAATAGCCCATGATTTGAAGATGGTTGTTGCTGATTCGTTGACTAGCTGCCGTTTCTTTAGGTGTCAGTTCAAGGTTAGGTGTAACTTGGCGCGAAGTGATAGGCTAGAGGAGCCCACCGCCAGTTCTTGGACTATTCTTTAGAATGAAAAATGGGATTTACTGTCACATTATAACGCCCCTACTCTGAGAATGCAAGCATTTTTGGTTAAGGGATTTGAACCCGCGACCCGCAGATCGAGAGTAGAGCGCTCTAACCACCAGTCCATACCATATCATATCTGAGAGAACAGACTATAATTCTGTCTTCATGAAAATTGTTTGTTAAAAGCTTTTTAATGGGACGATAGATATGAGATATTTTCATTAATGTTGGAAAGTTATGTTTCTAAATGCTAGTTTATAAAAAAAGAAAAACAAGCTGAGGTACTCGTTCTTTGTCCGGGTTATGAATTTAATAAAATATGTGTGGGTGGATGTTATGAAAAATTACACAAAAATCCTAACTTTAAATAATTTGCTTATAACATAACATATTATTACAGTATTTACTATTACCTCACCAAACGTTTTGTATAAACTTTAATAATTCAATATGTATGGTATACACCATGTGGTGGCCTGAGTGACTTTGTATAAAGAGGTAGCGGCCAAAGTATTGGCAGTAGGGGTGTTTTCTGCTACCTGCTTAGATCACCCACCTCTTAATGTCCTTCCACACTGTTTCACGTTATTAATCAATTGACGGTTATTAGCCGCAGAAGTGTCTTATGGGATGAAGTTGTAAGTTCACGGGTCAAAGTAGGAAGTGAGTATAACTCAAGAAATGACTCTTGATATCAACCTTATGTTGGCTGTTGGAGTAGAAACTTCAGCTGAGCTTATGTATTATTCAAACAGTGGCTTCCATTTTTTATTAATTGCATTCCTCCTAAAACAGTGCTAACGCACTGTTTGAGATATGTAAGATGATTGTGTGCCCTCCCCCTACACACTGTGTGTATGTTGTGTTACAGAAAATTATAAAAAGTTTTTTTTTGTGTGTGTGTATAGACGTAGCGTTATCTATTAATGTATTTAACTTATATCAAAGGTAACAAGTGCTCAATAACAGCAATAATGGGATGGAGGGAGTTGTCAATCCCCCATTGCCATGTCCCTTGTTCCAAACTATCATCTCACAAAGTTTGGTTGAGATTGGCCGAGCAACCTAGGAGTAGTTAAATAACGGACAGGAAATTAAACAGACAGACTATATATAGATGTAATTTAAGATGTAGAACATACTTTACACACTATAACACCAAAATTAATGGATCAACATGTCCTAACTATTATGAGTTCGAGCCACTGAACTTTCCTTACTGTATTGCTCTACAGGGTTTACAAAAGCCAGTAGTTCCAACATATTACTAGTTAGAGTCAAATTGCAACACTGAAAGTGTCTCATAGACCAACAGAGAGGAAAACTAATTAAAATCTGATTATGACAAGAACTTAGAAAATGCTTTAGATATGATTGTGTCATCCATACTGTAAAAAGTGGTGAAGATAATATCATGGTGAGGGTCAATTGTAGTTGGTTTTCACTGGGTTTATTTGTAATAATTAAGAAAAAACGTTAATATTTATTATAAATCAAACTACTGGCGGAAGTTTGTGGGGAAGAACCAATCCTATTTCAGAAGGACAACGCATCGTGTCACAATGCCTGATATATCCAGCAGATATGAGACGACTGATGACCAGATCTGGTTTTGGTTCACTCATAGTCCCAAACTAAATTCAACTGAAGTATTCTGAGAAGTTTTAGAATGCTTTCTGGAGAAGAAAAGAGTCAGACTCATAAATTTAACTGCACTTAAAGTAGCTTTTCCAAAGAAGCAACAGTCTATTACCTCAGACTTGTATCAATAGCTGGTGTCAAGTGATAGTATCAGCCTTCTGTATGAGAAATAGAATGACGTGAAAATCTTGATTTAAGGTTGTGTGGAATAGCACAAAGCGGTTGAAAACCAAATTATTGAACACGCCATTAATATCTTTGAAAACACTATTTACCATTTATTGAAGTTTGCCCTTGTCTACATGCTTATCTTTTAATTTATTTTTTATTAGTTTTCCTCTAGATTGACAAGTTTTATGGTATACTTTGTCTCAAAAGTTTTACTGGATAAAGTAAATTTGATGTAAGTGGTTAGTTCAGGTGCTTTTTCCATTTTCAGCTACCTTACTTGTCTATATTTTGTTGAAGTGGCCACTTTTGTAGTGATTTCTTTTCTATGTGACTATTTGGAGGGTTGCCATTTTATGTGTACAACAGTTCGAGTGGATATACACGTTTAGATTTCGCCTTTGGATCTTATACAAATAACTTTAGTGGACAAAGTGTCCCCCTAGACAACTATTTTTATTCATTACTGAATTAGATTACTATTCATGGATATATATAATTTTCAATGCCCTACAAATGTAACACAGCACAATCAACCCTTACCATACTGGTTTTGATGTACCGAGAATAGTCATTTGATTGTGTGTATGAAAATTATTCAACTGATACCAATATTTGACGAAAGTCAAAAGAAAACCACTATCCATACATATAACCATAAATATTCCGTGCAGGTTTCGTCCTTGATTAAATATCAGGATCTGGAAAATGATAATTCCAAGTCTTAAGTCACACACACATATTATTTCAAGGGAAAACTTAGAATTATTGTTGTTCTTTAGCACAAAGGTATACAATTGGCAATCTGCTCTCTGTCATCCGTGGAGAATCGAACCCCTGATTTTAGTGTTGTAATTCTGGAGACTTGTTGCTGACTTACCAGGGTACGAAACCTCAACACAAAAGTTAATTTACTTAAAAGAAAAACAAAACAAATACCAGGATATATTAAATTACAGAATATATTTTGTACAAGATATTATATAATGGAATTTTACGTTCATAATCGGATTTCAATACATGCTCTCTTAATCTTTTTTTTTCCATTTCCTATCTTCACCTTTGTCTCGTTAGTTACCACAAAAAATTTTAGATATATCAACGTACAATTCAGTTAATTCTTATATTTTCAAAGTGGACAAAAGATAACCAAATATAGTTGAATCTTTATAGAAGGGTAAATTTACTTCATAATCTTTTAACTAGAACACAAATATCAAAATTAATTCAGTAAAATAACACAAGTCTACTATTGATTACTTAACACTTACATTGGCCATAGCTCACAAAATTCCAATTAAGTCAACACTTATCTACTTGTCTATAAATCTAACATGGATTCAGATAGTCCTCTTAGAAAATGTGAACATAATCGAGAAAAGAGTTAAAACTTAACTGTGATTAATTCTAATTTCTTTTAAAACCAGCTAGAAGTGAGGGCTCCTAAATTTTATATCACGCATACATAAATGTAAATAAATTGATATGAGATCAACTGCTGAATTTTTGTGTATATAAACATGAGCTAGAGACAAGAACAGGTTATTAAACCTTTGGAAAGTAATTTTGTTAAGTGCACAAGGTAACTCTGGCATGTTGGGCGTTCATCCTAGCTTTTTTCTCTCTCTTTTATATCAATTATTAATCACCTGAATGAATTTCCGAATTTCAATAAGTAACAACAAACTATGAGAATATTTTCCCAGTGCTCCATATGAAATGCAAAACAATCTAGAATATTTCACATAATGTTATTAGATAGATTTTAATATACTTCAAGAGTTTTCGACTTTTCGTCAAACTTATAAGTAAAACAAGAAAAGCTAAGCAGCTTGAAGAAGATTAAAAACGATAAAATTTACGTATCTATTTACTTAGTTTCAGTATTTCGAACATTGCATTCGTAAATAGTACGAAACATTCTTCATGTCGTGTCTTACACACACACATATATATATATTACAGCCTGTATATCTATATTTATATGTAGCATAAACCATTAACTTGTATTTGCAGAGTGGCTAAAATCTGGAACCTGAAAAGGTTACAAATTCTAAAAGAGATATATGGTCAACATTTCGGCAAGAGTATTTCAGAAGACAAGGTTCCAAAGAAGATTGGTTTAACAAAACGTTTATTTACATCACTTTAATTTTCTTTCATATCGCCACCCAGTGGCACAGCGGTATGTCTGTGGACTAACAACGGTATAAATCCGCAGACATACCTCCGCGCCACTGGGGGGTCTCTAGAGGAAATAGAAGCGTTTCTGCAACCGATAAGCCTACATTGCAAGATTTTGAATAGTTTAATGAAAAAATATTTTTAATTATTCTCATTCTTCTTTTCTCCTTGTTGTAATTTAGGCTTACTCGGAATTCATTTGTTTGAAAAAATAATAATTTGTTTTGTCGTTTTTAAATTAATATTTGCTATACTTTCAAGAGACGCACAAAACACAAAACATAATCAGCTTCATATTATTTCAAAATATATGTTTTGTATGCTTCAGTGATTTATGTACGAAATAACTGATGACCTATTTGTTTACAAGCAATTTATTTGCTGTGTTTTTTCTTACTTTTATGAGTGTTTACACAGAATCCCATACAACTGTGTGAACATAAGCATAAGTTAAAATAAAGTGCGCAATAAAATGATATAAGATAGTCATGTACATAATTTCTTAAATAGTAGATTTTTAGCCTTTAATGTCTCATGCAATAACTGTGTGAAAGAGATGCAGAATGAGGGCTCGAGCTTGAAGCTCTATCCATAGGTGACCTTAAACGATAGGTCAAATCTGAACATGTAACAGTTTAATCAGATTTTGAGTGTGTTTATTGCGAGGTCATCGAAATTGTTCTGAGATAATCTGTATTTTCTGAATTATTAAAAAGATGGAATAACTGTTTTTCGGATTGTCAAAACGACCATAATTGAAATTATAGTTTAAAATTTAAAGATTGTGATTAAAAATAATCTAACACTAACTAAATAATGCGAATTTATTAAATGATCACTGCTAGGAAAATAGAATTAACAAGAAATATTGAAAATTTGCTTATAATCACACTTAAAATTTTCACGTTTCAATTTAATTAATCCAAATTATTTGATGTCAGTTTTTAATACATGTTTCACTCTTTATTTCTAGCGATTATCAACAAATATATTTCTGTTATATAATTTATTTTAGTAGAAATTTTCTTTGGTTCTAGTGGCATTAGTTTTTCTTAGCCTGTTAATTATAATTCTAAATCTCTTTCGTCTACTCGTTTGGACTCTAGCCTTCGTTTATAATAGTATTCAAGATGAATTTTTGTATAAAGTCACAAGGATATTAGTCTCTAGCACACAAATTTTCAGTTTTTCATTTTGCGGTTTTTATGTGCGTTTTTGAGTTTTTTACCACTACCTCACCTCCTGTGGGTGAATCTTCACCAAATTTAGTAGAGAGGTTCAGTGAATCTATGGGGAGATAGGTACACATTTTCGATTTTGCGTTTTGCAGTTTTTATGGGTATTTTTGCGTTTTTGAGAATTACATATAAGGGATGCGACTTTTCATTTACTAAGATAACCTTTCATTAATCATGAATTTACATAACTTCCATCCAGGGGACGAGTACTTCTGTTTGTTTATCAATAAAATATGAAGACTTATATAATGTAGCTTTGCACTAAGTAGCCCTATTAGTACTAGGATCTATACAGCTCTAAAATTAACGGAGCAGGATTTCATTTTCAAATTGTACTTGAAGAAAACAAACAGTTGATATGTAAAATATCATTTCGATAAACAAAGGGATACACTCTGCTGAAATATTGATGACGAAGCTGACCTCCATTTCTGGTGCTGCCATCGCATGGTCGCTTTCTTCCCTGAGCCTTTTTTTTTTTTACATAGATATAAATGTATGACGTGCTTTATTCGAAATATTTTGCATTCAGATAGAGAAAATATATTGTACTTAAATTTCTGGACATCACTCGTTACGAACAGCAGAATAACATAAATGTATTTCACATACTTCACGTTCTAGTAACATATTAAAATATTAACTTGGTCTGTCTAATTTGGATGTCCAACACTCTTTTCCTGGATTAAAAATGCTTAAGCTACCATTAAATATAACAATAGATACTCAAGTATATGTTTAGATCATGGTAATATAATGAAAACAAGTTCTTTAAGGCTATAAATATTCAGTTTCTAAGTTATCTAATCAAAACATGTTTCCATGTAGAAAACAGCCAAGTTAAAATATAGGGGTCAGCTATTGGATGATGTATGAAAAAGTAAATCTAATCATACAAAATGGGTAAAACCATTAAAGATGTAAAGAAGAAATGTGTAAGCTAAATAAGAAAGAAATGGAGAAAACTTTGTCTCCTTTTTATATCCACGTTGCTATTTGTTCCAGTTGCGATGAAAAAAGATACAATTATTCTTCAATCTTTTCCCGTTTAACTCATCCAATTTTACATTATATTTTTATATAATTTGCCCTTTTACATAACTCGAGTCATTTTTATATCGCATATTAATATAGTTGGCTCTTTATGCTAACTTGGCTGTGTTCGTACAAGTTAAATGGTTTAAACAGAAATCATTACTTCTGTTGTTTCACAGGTATTAGGGAGATGTGAAATTTACGCTTCATGAAACAGTAACGTATGCACTCTTTATATCTAGATATCATGAACGTGGAGTTAATAGTTGTTGTCCTGTTAGACAAACAACAATATTTCTATATTCCATATTCTTCAATATTCCCACCTCTAACGTTACTAGATAAACTCCAGATAAAACTTCAAGATGAAGACACTTGTTAGAAGAACTATTGAAAGTTGAAAGGGATGTAACAGTGTAAAGAAGATCAAGAAAAAGAGAGACAGGACTCTAAGAGAATATTTATTAATAATTAGACATAGATTTTACATAATAATAACGACCTCATATCAATTTGATGGAATTACAACATAGAAAACATTCAGATTGTAATCTTAAAAATTGGCAAGTGCAAGGATTCAATTAGCCACACCTTTCTCCACATCCGATCAAGAATTACAACCTGAAACATTGTTAACTATATAATACGGAATACCATAACACCTCCGGTTTAAACCTGCTACCAATACTGCTGTACCACTTATGACTGCAGGACCATCTTGGACTACTTCAATTACATCACTATTTCAATAACTTATAGAGTATAGAGGGCCGTTGATCAACATCTATTAATCAGAAATCAACAAATATTATAAAAAGGTACCGGGTAAGGTATATCAGACACAGTTTGAATTAATTTCAAAAATGAATAGATGGATTAGTAAGGCAGCAAGCTATTCATCTTGGTGCAGATTTAAAGGATTGGCTATAACAACATTACGCAACGTTTCTACTGAGAACCGTAAAAACAATATCGGGTGTTAGTGGTCGCTTTATTATATAGATTTGGAATGATAGATCACAAACAAGATTCTAAAGCAACGTTTAGTAGCAGAGTAAGGAGGAAAGATGTGATCTCAGCTAACTTGTACATTTATCTTATCTAGATGCTCTATGTACATTTATTTTTTCCAGATACTCTATGTGAAATGATGGATTCGTTCGTACGTGATCAATTGATAGTGAATGAAAATTAGTCTAGATAGCTGGACATCTTTAAAGGAAGTTCTCCAGATAGTAACGAAACTTGAAATAATTAAAACAATTTAACAATTCAAACTTGCGGGTAAACAACTAAAACACTATCCAGGAATTGTTGGATTGTCAGATCAAATAGTGGAGAAACATTTACTCCCTCTTATGTAGAGTTACAACAACTGAAATGATTAATTAGACTGTTTATCTCAAAACGGAAGTTATAAACCACAAAACAGAAGGGAATTCACTTGAACTTAAAACAATATGTTGCGTAAACTGCAAACAAACGTCTTTAGAAAATAAAAATTTCTTCCGAAAGGATGACAGGAACAGGCAACTGCAATATTTGTACAAAAATGTAGACATTCAATTCGAGACCATAATGAATCGACTAGTCACAATACATACACCAAGGAGACGATGTCCTGAGACTGAGAATACTCCATCTCCCCTTAGATAAGGAGTTGATTATTTGATGAAGCCAGGCAATAAGTCAATATATTTAGTTAATGAAAGACTTAGAATATATTCATCGATACTGGTTATATAGTCGCTTTTATTCAAGCTTATATGATAATGGAAGCTGAAAAAGTGAAAAAGTACATCTAGAGATGAAGCAAGAAGATGGATTAATATGAACAGTGAGTGATCACAAAGTTCCAGCAAGAGGAAAGTTGGAAGTCACTCTTATTGTGGGAATCCTTTTTGCACAAGATGGTTGGATAATTCCCGATGCCAGAAAAACACGTACGTTCAAGAATTATTGATATAAATCGATGAAAAACATATAACCCTAGCATTTTCGAATGGTTGGATGTTTTCTTCTTCAGTTTACCCATGAAGAAGAAAAGTCCGTCTTTCGAAAACGCTCGGGTTATAGAATTTTATCGTTTTATGGTTAGATAATTGACATTGAGGAAGTGGCCATGTTTGGAATAGCCTTCATGTGGGAACACAAATGTGAAGCTAGAATTGATTCAGTTTTATAGTCGATCACCATGAAATCCCTGTGCACCTCCTGCGACTATAGAGATTTTATTACTAAATGGCAGCATAGAAAAACTCATTTCAAAGCTGATAGTTCCGGTTTTGGAAAAAAAAATTAGAATTCTAAGTATTTTAAATGGACTCAGCGAAAAAACAATCACCAAAAAGAGATACAAATATGTAAATTTTTGTCTGAAAAGGACACAAAGGAAAGAGGTTATATGTCTTATGACGCTGAAAGAGTTAAGCTGAGGTGATGTGTAGATATTCAGCACGAATCAAGTATTTCAGAATGCTTTTCTCTAACTGATGTCTGCGTTCATCACCAGGTCCCCTGCATATATTACATTATTCTTTACTTTTTTATATACCTCATGGCATTTTACAACACCAGCATATAAGTTTGCCTTAGTCTAAATTGATGGCCCTATGGCAATTTGAACTTTTAATATAAAGTTAAAATATTATATATATATAAAGAGAGAGAGAGACGGGGGAGAGAATTATGATTGGTCAAATTTTATAACTAACGCAAGGCTCGTGTACTGTTGAATGTAAATCACTATATTACGCTAAAGTCAGTGAAATACTTTCTTGCTAAAATATTCCAGTAATGTGATATATAATTTTCATGAAGATGGGTGTAGTACACAATATTTACATTTTTCTTTATTATGACTTTCGAATTACACGTTTCTTATCGAGCGTTATTTGATGAAAAGAATTGTCCATCAACTGTCGGTACATTCTACCACACAACCATCCATGACTGTCAACATATGAACTTTTTTTTTAACTTCTAATCAGAAATAATCAAATTTTGGTTCTAGCCTCAATGTAAAAACTTTCTATGGAACGCTTCCCCTTTAGTTACTAAAGGAGTTTATCTGTACTGACAACTATCGGCTAAAACTGATTATTTTTATCTCTTTACAGCACCATAGGTTGAAACATCACTAACAACAAGGATAGAAGCACAAGTCAATAAGGACATCCAACTTATAGCACAACAGAGTAGAATCCAAAAAAAGATCGGGGATCCACATCAAATGTCATTCACTTTTTTTCCTCATTGGAAGAGCAACAGTGAGAGAACAACTCATTGGTTAGCTTCAGTGAGAAATTCTTTAGATATAAATTAACCAACTAAAGAGCCTGAGGTCCCAGTTGAGATCCATCCGAATTTATCAAAAAGGATAGAATCTCCGCTTATCCTCCACAGTGGCAAAATGACTACTACTGAAAAAGGACCAGATGTCATTCCATCTTCTCACTATACACCGTATAAAAAACACACACAAAGGACTTGGTGACTGGATGGTTGAAGAACAAAGATAAGTGAAAAAGAAATTATGTTTTATTAAGAAAAATTTTGATTGTTCTTTAAGTTTTGTATATTTCAGTAATATTTTAACTATTACAATATTTGGATTTATGAATATTAACGTTGTTAGTTGTCAAGAATTAGTTTATTGCCAATTATAGAAGATTAACTTAAATGTGCCGTCGTTTTCTTTTTTTATTAGGATTATTCAAGGGTCTTCCCATCCAGGGAGAGGAAAATATTATAGTTCATGTTTTTAATCTAAACATTTCTAGAAATTAATAAAACCCTATAACCCCGAGCGCTTTCGAAATATGGAAAGATGAAGGAAGAAAAGTCCACCTTTTGAAAGCGCTCGGGTTATAAAGTTTTTATTCATTTCTATCAAGTCTTCTTGAACCTACGTGTTTTTTCTAACATCACGAACACTTCTAGAAAGTGTTATTGCTCTTGAGTCGAAAGGCCTTAATCTCCTTAACTTTCTCCAGCATTTAGAAAATAATTTGAGGCATATATATTGAAAACGAATTATGCGAGTGTTAGCTAGTGAGTCAAATTGCGTTACTGTGTTAGCGAGTTAGTTAGTTAACTAATTAGGAATAAGCGCATAATTTAATCAGCCAGTTAATTAATTCAGAGCTGTGAATATTGAACTTTCCTTTCAACGAAGAAATAAAATAAGAAATTAGCAAGTGAAAGGAACTTCTGATAAAATTACTTTATTTGTGAAATTAGGGACAATGATGAATCTTGATTATGTTGAACACGGGACTTGAAAAAAATATGACTTTTTTATTGCTAAGTGGACTGGAGTTTCCATTGTTTTTTACTGAACAATACACAAGTATCCAACCAACAACAGAAACCATTACAACGATAGTTTTATTAATATAACTTACATTTTATAGGCCTCTGTAGGTGTTGTTTTTCTTCCTAATACTCTGTTTTCGTTTTGTCATTTAAGAGGATTACTTATTGTCAGGTTTCTGTAAAAGGCTGGCGAAAGAAATACATACATAAATTAAGTTTATATATATTCCTATAATTATACCTTTCTAACATTTTATATCTCCAAATTTCAAATTTTCCTTCTTTTGATCATAGGTGTTTTACTTGCCGCAAATATTTACATCTAACGTCATTTTGTAAAGATATCTACCATACATAGGTTTGCACTCTCGAGTGCATGTGTGTAACATGCACAGACATGTCTTATTTAGTACCCCTAGTGGCACAACGGCATGTCTGCGGATTTACAATGCTAGAAACGGCTTTCGACACCCGTGATGGGCAGAGCACAGGTTGCCTATTGTGTAGCATTGTGCTTAAACTACAAAAAAATAAACATGCTATTAGTAGAAAGGTTAAACAACGCAGGAAAATAGTTGTAATGATGTGTGCTTTTATTGTCTTAAAAAACTGTTAACTAGAAAAACTGTTAACCATATAGTCTCGCCATCTATCGGCATATTTTGTGAACACTATTAACACAATATAAAAGTATACAATACAGCATCACTCTAGACATTTTATAAAGAAAAAATAGCGAATGAATATGTTTACTCTGTACTTCTTTCTAGTGGTAATCACAATAAGTTCATGATGTGGTCATGGAAATTATGGTCAATGCTCTCAGCAATGCATAATATCAAATATCACTATGTAAACGCCATTCATTTGTTAACACAACCTTCACTGCATAGATAAGATTAAACACCACTATGGAGACTTCTTACACTCTTCGCAGCAACTTTATAATACAACAGACCTTTAACTAATAACATTTACATACGTGTTATGTTCATTTCATCCCGAAAGTAAGTCCAGAATATGATATGAAGTACTACATATATCTGTGATTGTTAGAAGCTTGTCAGCCGTAATTTCGATCCATCGTTTTCATAATTAGAATCACTGAAATAACTAAAAACATATTTCAAATATTTAACTGCGAAATTATACCCTGATAGATTGGAGAGCAAGGTTTCAGTCGTATAAACTATTGATGATATGGGTATTAAATATTTGAACATCAACTGATCTAACTGTTGAAACCTATCACATTTTAAAACGTATAAGCATGCATATATGTATATGCAGAATGTTTTCACCTTTGAAATAGGTAAAATAAAAAGCAAGGGTATCAATTCCTTTCATTAATTAATATGCTAAACAATCCGATATCCTCACCATAAATTAACAAAACGCATATTACACGCTGTGCCACACACATTCTATCATGAAATTTCACTTGAAAACTCAAAGTGTAAGTGTCACAATGTTCTTTCAGCCCTTGATTTCTATCAAATGACTATCTTACCTGTGGGGAATTGTCTCTCACTCCCTATTATAGTGAACGGGAGAATATTGTCATCGTTTTAGACATGCATCTGTATAGGGTAAATCATCTGGTGATTATTCCCCCTTCTTCTGCCGCTCTATAAACAGCAAGGGAAGATCCGAGGTTGGATTATGCCTCATCTTCTTCTACGATATAAAAATAGTAATGAATGGTATTCTCATCATCTATGGGTTTGACTTGCTAGCTCTCTGACTCTCAGTTTACCGACGTGTTAGATGTCCTCTTGTAGTTTGAGTGATTAAGTCATGGTATAACAAGATAAGGGCTGGTCCAGCTGAATCTGAATGGTTTATGTACTGCTGTTTCCTTGTTCAAACAGATATTTTTTTCACCATCTTACCATATGTTCTTTCCTGTCTATCAGCCACTTTGCCCAACTATTGATGTGGGAAACTGTGTGTGACAACTAATATGGATCTCAACCACAAATACTCTTGTAGACATGTCAACAATTCCACAGACATATGAGGCTATACATGAGACCATAACTTCATGTTCAAATATTAACATGTTTGAAGAACAGCCAGTAAGCTGTTGATATATTGCATGACATGCTATCATTACAAATGATAGGTGATCATTCCAGGCATTTGACCTTAACTCACAAACTAACAAAGCATATGCTTTAAAACTTGGATGAGCCACTCTGCTAAATCATCAGAGTGACAATGATAATGCGGCATATGAGTTTTCACTGCACCCAGAACCTTACATAAGTCGACAATAGGCTGACTTGAAAATTTCTACTTGATCCACTTCCAGCCAGAATATGCATTGATGAGTGTTTGAACCATAGTTTTGGGCAGTGAATATACTTTAGTCCACTTAAGGAAGTACTTCATTATCACGAGGATATAATAATTTTTCTGTGATCAGTTTCTTGGAGGGGTCCAGCAATACGCAGGATTATGTTTCAAAAAGGAGCACCTACAATTCAATAACAGTGTTTACTCTGGTGTATTTAGTTTTTCTTTGTGTCACACCAAATATACAGTACTTACATCATAGCTCTACATCCTTGTGAGCATATGACCAGTAAAATCTCCTCAACAAGTTGACTGTACTGTGAGAAGTTCTATAGTGTCCCCCAATATGTGTATTATGAAATGTTTAGAGAATCTTGCCCTCCATAGCTCTTAGGAGCACTAGCTACATCACAATAAGCAATAGTGCTCATATTAGTTGTAGCCATGATATAATACTTCCTCCCATATTCTTAGGTTTCTTACTTCCCCTAGATGCATATTCCTTTTGCTATTCTTCTCAAATATTTTCAATTATCATATGCAGTATCCATTAATCAATGACATTTGTACTTTTAGCATGGTTCATTATAACTACTGATACTTTACTATTCATGACAGTCTAATATCTGGGATCAAGACAGTGAAGAAGTTCATCTGCACTTCTATGCTGACAGTTCAGTGAGTTTTCTACATTGAAATGGTACTCTTGTAGCATTGTGATTCAGTATGTGATCAAACATCAACCATTTCTATTATGTATGATCTACTTGATCTGTAGATTCAAAGCCATACAAATATTGCTATAGGTACTTAATGAATACTACTATATTGCAATTAGTTTGTTCTTTGTCATACAGTAACAGCATTTACAAGACATGAGCATCCGGCTCGCATATACTGTAATACGCGCTACACATCCTGTATATACAATTTTGCTGTTTCTGGCAACTGTATTCAGGATTAATGGAACATCTCTCTTCATATAAAACAACATCAGAAGATTAACCAAGGCACAGTTTAATGAATGAAAAGATCTTATATAGACTTCAGTGAATCTAAAGTAGTATTCTACTTCCATTACTGCTGAAAGCAGTGCTGCTATAGTTAAAAATGCAGCCACAAAACGTTCACAATATTATGCAAAGTCAAAAAATTATCAAGATCTGTAGACACTCCATACTTACTTACAATATGTCCATTAAACTCTACATTCATTTCTCTAGTTGCAAGCATCGAAGTACCAACCTTTGATTATAAACTGAATCAAGAAACCAAGTGACAAAAATTCCAAAATATTTGTGACATATGTTAGACAATGTTCTCATTTCAAATCAAATAGTGTGTATTTCCTCAGCATCTTATGAGTAACTGGTAGATTACAGAAATCAAATAGTATAACACAATTCATACAACCTTTCTCGAGTTCTGAAAGCAGTTTTAGTTCGAATTTCATCACTTAGCTTGACTTGCTAATAACCAAGTGTAATATCTAGCAGATTCAACCATTAGGAACTTTCCAATACATTGAGACATCATACATGAATGCCAACAAATTCTATCAATGTATATTACAACATTTACCTACATAACCTTGGTGTACATCCTTTCTTTTGAACGAATACTACTAGTGACAATCAAGTACTCTCTGAAAATTGAAAGATTCAACACCCAATCTGTCACAGAATTTGCTATATCATTCATTATTTAATGATTCTATGATTCCTGTACAGTGTTTGCTTTATATAACATATGTCTTTGATATGTATGTGATTCTGGATAATATTTGCTCTTCTCAAACAGTCATCATTTCTGACAAAAATATCACCAAAAATCACCAGTAAGCTTCCTAGTTTTCGTTTTCAACCTGAACTAAGATTATCTGCACAGTTGTAATCAATTGTCTTTGGTATACTAGAAACCATGAATGGCTAGTTTCAGATATTTCTCGTTCAGACACTGTAACCATCGTTCCAGTTATCTCTACCAATTTTCTCAACCGTAATTAGAATATATTTTGCAATTTTTATATAACTGCTCAAGCAAATACAGTTAAGCTTAGAGTGAGAGAAGAGTGTGTTTTAGACATTGCTTCAACCACAGTGTTAGCTCTTGGTGCAATCTGAGATTGTATACATAGTTTAACATAGAACACAATTTTTAATGACATGATCTATACACAGTTGTGCATGTTTTGTTCAACTTTTTGTGGTTTTTACCCCAGAGCTCCATATCACTTGATACACAGGCTTTAGTACCAGGTAAAATCTATAGTTAACATAAACGTAAAATGCCCATACTTGAAGCCACTTCTGATATAACAGCTCTCACACATTTAGTGATGGTACTCAAAGTGATGTGGAGTTGAGAGTTTCTATTCACTGCAATCCAATCATCATTTGGAAGAAAAAGTCTCTTGAACTTGCCAGAGTGATGATTTTCATGATAGTTATTCATACATCATGACATTAGGTAACCTTTTAGTGGCACCTCTATCAACTAGAAACTCTAGTTCACATTCATGTAATTTAACATACCAGGTAATAATTGGACTTGTAGATGCTGTAAAAATATTCTGATGGCTATTTTCTTCCAGATCAGTGACCATTCTTAATCTGGAGCTTGTTAGTTTAAGTTATTGGGTCTGACTGTATGTACTCCCTGTCTTTTCTCTTGTGGTTATTGTCAATATTTAGTTAATTTTGATGGTTTTCAGCTCGTGTGCAGATACAAGAAAATGATGCCCATGCCAGAAATGAATGAATTATCGACAGCTATAACGAACAATTCCATTTTCATATCATGGATCAAAATACCTCTCCATCCACATCACCAGCACATATGACAAGGTAGATTTGTGACACTTTTGCAACTCAGCTGACTGACTCTTGAGTTGAATGGGTTACTGTGCAACATCTGTGGTTATAGTACCATCTTTTATGGGCTCCTGTATTGTTGGGTCGTCACACATAGGCTGTGTGGTTTTCATACTTCTATTGTAGCTACCACTTCAGTTTACGTTTGTCTAGCAGCTTAGTCAAAGCTATAATTGCCAATGAAAAACTTCAGTTAGAGTCTTAATATATCTAACGCTCAAAGTAATGTAGGATAACTTTTTTATGTAGTCCCTCACAATCTTATCAACTAATATATCCTCTCAGTTTGTTGCCATCATGGTAGGATTTGCTTTATGATCTAAGTGTCTCAGCTCACCTATGTACACAGTCAACGAGGCAAGTAGATACTGTTTTAAAAAGTTGGTCTTCTCACTATAGTTCATATTTGGCTACTTCTGAAGAAGTTATCGAGTGAAGAGTGTTGACATTACAGGACTTTGATTTTCATGGCTCGCCATAGAGACTGCCCCATATGTTCTAGCAAATCCATGGTCAGCCATACTTTCTTGGCAGTTGTGCCATCAATCTTAATTGATATGTTTGAGACCTTTCACCAAACGTGCTCACCCTTTCAGCAGTGAGGGTGTTATAAAGTGGCGATCTATCCCGCTATTTATTGGTAACGAGTTAGCGAAAAGTTAGTAGTTGGTGCAGTTGACTAACTTCTTTCCCTCTAGTCCAGTGCTTCTCAACCTTTTCCAATATCATTCACCCCTATACGTTTTTAACAACATCTCACTCACCCCAGTTCGAAAAATGACAAAAAAGAACTAAATTAAAATGCAAAATTCTTTATTATGACTTAAATATACATCAAACTACAACCAGAATGAAAACAAGAAAAAATAAAATAAAAGTATTTATCAAACTACAACTAGAATAAATAATAACTAATGACTTTTTACTCATGAATTTGTTGTATATTTGATAATACTCATTAACCCTGCCATTCAGCTCATCATTCTCATTCATCCTGACTCTGATATCATTAACCCCTGAGTGAACCATTCACCCAGTTGAAAAGCACTGCTCTAGTCTATCACTTGAAAATTAGTGATGGCTGGTGCAGATAGCCTTCAAGTAGGTCTAGTGAGAAAATTCAACAAAAAGCAAACAGCAATCTGCTTGAGATCGGCATAAAAATATAGCTAAACCTATGGCCCAATCCGTTCTTCAGTCACATTTATAAGTGTAAAGTGTAAAACTCTGTAATAACTGTCATAGCTCTGGGGAGGTCTCAGTGTTCAACAAATGATTTCTCTGAGTTCACTGAATTTTCTCTGTGTTCACACTCAGCTCATCTTGACTTTAATTGTCTCAATTAAAGTTCTTTCCAGTAGAAAATTTGTCTCTTGGATTATCAAACTAAACATAAAATGAGCACTGGAACTTGGAAATATTTTTACTTCATGTAACAATCAATAGGTATCCTTCATAAGTAAGGTCAGGTAAGACACAACTATATAATTATACAGTGGATAACTTTCTTGACTAGTCATCCATCAAAAAGTATCATCTCAGGTCAAATTTAACACACGAAATTTAGAAAATGAAGAATTGGTATTATAAAACAGAGTAATATATACACCTAGTTGACTTCATTAATTTCAGGTCTCAGTTTGTGTATGATCAAGCTTTCTTTGTTCATCATTGACTTACTTTTTTATTTAAAGACCAAAAAATATAGGATTAAAGTCAGCTTGATTATATCAGGTTATTAAAAGAAAACTTTAACTCGTGTGTAAGAACATGCAAGTTGAAGACCAGATCAAGTGTATTAGAAAATGCCTTCGATGAATGTGACGTAGTTGTCAATTTAAATTATTTTAAGATGTTATCAAGTGTCAGTGATGAACAGAGCCTCTGTATAATAGAGAGATTGCTCAAACACAAACTGAGGCCTGAAATTACCGAAGTAAATTACTCAGGGTTTTGAGAAATTATCTCAGTCAGACTTAGAATGTTCCAAATAAGATCTTAAAGAAACTAAAAATTTAGTTGTACTTAGAACAAATATACAATAGGAGAATAAGGTTGGCCCAGTCCTCCTCAGCCATAAAACTTTAACAAAAAATATCAATTAAGAATCTTATGTATTTGTCACAAAATTAGTTTTAACCCTGAAAATACTTACACAGTACAACACATAAATTAAACAGTAAACATGATTTACATTAAAATAAACAATTAACCTGAATACCAGATAGTGACAAGTACATGTTAAAACTATAAAACAAGACAAAAATAAACTATTTTCAAAAATATTATAAATGTAAAGAAAAAACCCTTCAACACAGAATACTAATAACAATAGGCAATATAGCATTATAACAAAGAAATACATAAAACATTTGTAAAATAACCTTTAACATTAACAATAACTAGAAAACCCTTCACATAATCAGAAACGCAAAAATGAAATAACTTATTTTAATGAAAAAATATGAAATAAACGAAACCCTTCATAATATTTACCTACTAACTCAACAACAGTTTTATTTATTTGCTGTTAAGTACAAGGCTATACAGTAGGCTATCTGTGTATTGCCCACTACTGGTTTCTAAACCCAATTGTTAGTATTATAAGCCAAAAGACGTACCACTGAACCACCAGTGGCAAGAAAAACATAATACAACTTACGAAAATTCACACAAACAAGCTTTACTAGTATGTACTTATATACATCAAAGCGGGAGAAAATATGATGATAATAATGATAATACATAAAGAAATAACCTCTTCATGCATTTGTACATTGTGTATACAATAAGATTTATTTAGCTATGCTTTTATAGTATTTACATAAACGCATAGGAAAATGAGAAGATAATTAAATTATAATAAATACACATTTACAGAATTGAGGGATATTTAGAGCCTATTTTTACTGCAACCCTAAAAAAAAAGATTCTCCAGTGCAGTGATTGACTTCCAGCTGGCTATTTTTATCTAGTGCATGATCTCTCAGACTCTCGCAAGAGCTCTCTGAGTTTGTGTTAGATTGGTCTAGAGATGGCATATCACTTCCTTAAGCTGCAAAGGACTTCAGGGAATTGTCTTTCTTCGAATTATAAAGTGTTCAGGCATCAGTTAATATGGCTGCTTGCTCTTAGCTTTATAGGTCAGTAAACACAATTCATTCTATACCTCAGTGCCTTAATATCGAGGTCAACTCCTGTATTTTCATTCTTATGTCACTTGACAGCTGTATTCTGAGTATAATTGATTCATTTGTATTATAACACTCTTGAATAATTTTGTGTAACGTCCACATACGCGTGTGCAACTCCATGCAAATATATTTATTCATACACAAGTGTTATCGAATCCTTCTCGTCATTACACATTATCATGTACGCTATTAGCTGTAGATATACTGTCTTCGGCTCTTGCACCATTATCATGATAAACTACAAGGGCACCTCCATAAGCTATACTAGCTATGTTTCAATAGCCATGACGGTGTAACGTGCTACCATCTATTAGCTGCTAAGTACAACATGTTTTCTAGGCACTACAAAATAAATAGTCACTGGTAGAATTCAGTAGAACTAAGACATTTTAGCTCAAATTATTTCACTCAAGGTTAATATTTGTGCTGTCACTACATTATACATTAACACTCAGACTACCTTAGGCTATGCGGTAGGATTCGGTAAAATACTACCGTATATAATCACCAACACTGGTAGCTAAAGTAGCAAGGTAATTCACACACTCAATTTATCACCCTTGATGATCCAATCCCTTGTTTCAGTTGGCATCACTGAAAAATAAGCAGAGGAAAATCCTCTGTAACAAAGACCATTCCACTGAGATCCATAACAACCTAATCTCAGCTCAGAATTCATTCACTCCATGTGGATGAAT
This sequence comes from Limulus polyphemus, assembly GCF_000517525.1. Taxonomy (NCBI): domain Eukaryota; kingdom Metazoa; phylum Arthropoda; class Merostomata; order Xiphosura; family Limulidae; genus Limulus; species Limulus polyphemus. The sequence continues at coordinate 257,287 of NW_013666100.1, read as the reverse complement.
TATATACACTCCAAGTAAAACACACCCCATTCTGCTTCACATTAGTGGTAAGTTCTGATGGTGGGTCGTCACGTGATCCATAACTGCATAAACATTAGTTACAAAGGCTACTGCCAAGGGGTTGTTATTCAAGGGACAGATAGTTCGATGGAGTGTCATCAGAGAGTGGATACATCCATGGGGTTCCACCATGGGCAGCTTTGTCCGATAAAGTGCACTCCAGTTGTTCGAATTCACTGGTGTCAACATGACTCAGCTGTAATTACTTCATAATGAGCTTTGTTTGACTTGGCTTCCTAAAATTGCTGATTTAAAGAGGACATCCTCTTTAGCATGATGACCAAACGTTATTTCACAATATAACATTTACCCAGGCTACAAACATGTCATGCATATATATATTGTTGCGTTAGCAGAGGTCACGTGACTAGTATCACGCCACGTCCTTCTCGAACCTTCGTGAATTGTCGGGAGAC